>NW_027477252.1:0-86162 GCF_051020955.1 Megalopta genalis
AAGCTAAACCTTCTACATCGCATTGATTTGCAGCTAAATCATGTGTTTGTCATGGATTTAAAGCTAACTCGTTTGTTTCGTCTGCATTTGAGGCTATATCACTCATATCCCAAATGTTTGAAGCTAAATCATTTGTTTCGCATGTATTTGAAGCTAAACCTTCTACTTCGTATTGATTTGTAGCTAAATCATGTGTTTCGCAAGTATCTGAAGCTATATCATTTGTGTCGCATGGATTTGAAGCTAAACCTTCTGTATCGCATTGATTTGAAGCCAAATCATGTGTATCGCTTGGATTTGAAACTATCTCGTTTAATTCGTCTGCATTTGAAGCTATATCACTTATATCGCAACTATCTGATGTTAAATCATTTGTTTCGCATGGATTTGAAGCTAATCCTTCTACTTCGAATTGATTTCAAGCTAAATCATGTGCTTCGCATGGATTTGAAGCTAACTCGTTTGTTTCCCCTGCATTTGAAGCTATATCACTTATATCGCAACTATCTGATGTTAAATCATTTGTGTCGCATGGATTTGAAGCTAAACCTTCTATATCGCAAGTATCTGAAGCTATATCATTTGTGTCGCGTGGATTTGAAGCTAAACCTTCTACATCGCATTGATTTGAAGCTAAATCATGTGTTTCGCTTGAATTGGAAGCTATCTCGTTTGTTTCGTTTGCATTTGAAGCTATATCTCTTATATCGCAAGTATCTAATGTTAAATCATTTGTTTCGCATGGATTTGAAGCTAAATCTTTTACATCGCATTGATCTGAATCTTAATCACGTGTTTTGCATGGATTTGAAGCTAACTCGTTGTTTCCCCTGCATTTGAAGCTATATCACTTATATCACAACTATCTGATGTTAAATCATTCTTTTCGCATATATTTGAAGCTATACCTTCTACATCGCAGTAATATGAAGCTAAATCATGTGTGTCGCATGGATTTGAAGCTAAACCTTCTACATCGCACTGATATGCAGCTGAACCATGTGTTTCGCATGGATTTGAAGCTAACTCGTTTGTTTCGTCAGCATTTGAAGCTATATCTTTTATATCGCAAGCATCTTAGAAAGCTATATCATTTGTGTCGCATGGATTTGAAGCTAAACCTTCTATATCGCATTGATTTGAAGCTAAATCATGTGTTTCGCGGGGATTTAAAGCTAAACCTTCTACATCGCATTGATTTGCACCTAAATCATGTGTTTCGCTTGGATCTGAAACTATCTCGTTTGTTTCGTCTGCATTTGAAGCTATATCACTTATATCGAAACTATCTGATGTTAAATCATTAGTTTCGCATGGATATGAAGCTGAATTTTCTATATCGCATTGATTTGAAGCTAAATCATGTGGTTCGCATGGATTTGAAGCTAAACCTTCTTTATCGCATTGATTTGAAGCCAAATCATGTGTTTCGCTTGGATTTGAAACTATCTCGTTTGATTCGTCTGCATTTGAAGCTATATCACTTATATCGCAACTATCTGATGTTAAATCATTTGTGTCGCATGGATTTGATGCTATACCTTCTACATCGCAGTAATATGAAGCTAAATCATGTGTGTCGCATGGATTTGAAGCTAAACCTTCTACATCGCACTGATATGCAGCTGAACCATGTGTTTCGCATGGATTTGAAGCCAACACGTTTGTTTCGTCTGCATTTGAAGCTAAATCTCTTATATCGCAAGTGTTTGAAGCTAAATCATTTGTTTCCCCTGCATTTGAATCTATTTCACTTATATCGCAAGTATCTAATGCTAAATCATTTGTTTCGCATGTATTTGAAGCTAAACCTTCTACTACGTATTGATTTGTAGCTAACTCATGTGTTTCGCATGAATTTGAAGAAACTCGTTTGTTTCGTCTGCATTTGAAACGATATCTCTTATATCGCAAGTATCTGAAGCTATATCATTTGTGTCGCATGGATTTGAAGCTAAACCTTCTATATCGCATTGATTTGAAGCTAAATCATGTGTTTCGCGTGGATTTGAAGCTAAACCTTCTACATCGCATTGATTTGAAGCTAAATCATGTGTTTCGCTTGGATTTGAAACTATCTCGTTTGTTTCGTCTGCATTTGAAGCTATATCACTAATATCGCAACTATCTGATGGTAAATCATTTGTTTCGCATGGATTTGCAGCTGAATCTTCACTTCGACTTGATTTGAAGCTAAATCATGTGCTTCGCATGGATTTGAAGCTATCTCGTTTGTTTCTCCTGCATTTGCAGCTATATCACTTAAATTGCATGTATCTGATGCTAAATCATTTGTTTCGCATAGATTTGAAGCTAATCCTTCTACTTCGAATTGATTTGAAGCTAAATCATGTGCTTCGCATGGATTTGAAGAAACTCGTTTGTTTCGTCTGCATTTGAAGCTATATCTCTTATATCGCAAGTATCTGAAGCTATATCATTTGTGTCGCATGGATTTGAAGCTAAACCTTCTATATCGCACTGATTTGAAACTAAATCATGTGTTTTCGCGTGGATTTGAAGCTAAACCTTCTACATCGCATTGATTTGCACCTAAATCATGTGTTTCGCTTGGATTTGAAACTATCTCGTTTGTTTCGTCTGCATTTGAAGCTATATCACTTATATCGAAACTATCTGATGTTAAATCATTACTTTCGCATGGATTTGAAGCTGAATTTTCTATATCGCATTGATTTGAAGCTAAATCATGTGGTTCGCATGGATTTGAAGCTAAACCTTCTACATCGCATGGCTTTGAAGCTAAACCTTCTACATCGCATTAATTTTATGCGAAACCTTCTACATCGCATTGATTTTAAGCTAAATCATGTGTGTCGCATGCAGTTGAAGCTAGCTCGATTGTTTCGAGTGCATTTGAAGCTATATCACCTATATCGCAAGTATCTGAAGCTAAATCATTTGTATCGCATGGATTTGAAGCTAAACCTTCTACATCGCATTTATTTGCAGCTGAATCATGTGTTTCGCATGGATTTGAAGCTAACTCGTTTGTTTTGTCTGCATTTGAAGCTATATCACATATATCGCAAGCGTTTGAAAGTAAATCATTTTTTTCGCATGGATTTGAAACTATCTCGTTTGATTCGTCTGCATTTGAAGCTATATCACTTATATCGCAACTATCTGATGTTAAATCATTTGGTTCGCATGGATTTGAAGATAAACCTTCTACATCGCATTGATTTGAAGCTTAATCATGTGTTTTGTATGGATTTGTAGCTAACTCGTTTGTTTCACCTGCATTTGCAGCTATATCACTTAAATCGCATGTATCTGATGCTAAATCATTTGTTTCGCATAGATTTGAAGCTAATCCTTCTACTTCGAATTGATTTGAAGCTAAATCATGTGCTTCGCATGGATTTGAAGAAACTCGTTTGTTTCGTCTGCATTTGAAGCTATATCTCTTATATCGCAAGTATCTGAAGCTATATCATTTGTGTCGCATGGATTTGAAGCTAAACCTTCTATATCGCATTGATTTGAAGCTAAATCATGTGTTTCGCGTGGATTTGAAGCTAAACCTTCTACATCGCATTGATTTGCACCTAAATCATGTGTTTCGCTTGGATTTGAAACTATCTCGTTTGTTTCGTCTGCATTTGAAGCTATATCACTTATATCGAAACTATCTGATGTTAAATCATTTGTTTCGCATGGATTTGATGCTAAACCTTCTACATCGCAATAATATAAAGCTAAATCATGTGTGTCGCATGGATTTGTAGCTAAACCTTCTACATCGCATTGATTTGCAGCTGAACCATGAGTTTCGCATGGATTTGAAGCTAACTCGTTTGTTTCGTCAGCATTTGAAGCTATATCTTTTATATCGCAAATATCAGAAGCTAAATCATTTGTGTCGCAAGGATTTGAAGCTAAACCTTCTACATAGCAATCATTTGAAGCATAATCATGTGTTTTGCATGATTTGAAGCTAACTCGTTTGTTTCTCCTGCATTCGAAGCTATATTAATTATAACGCATGTATCTGATGTTAAATCATTTGTTTCGCATGGATTTGAAGCTAAACCTTCTACATCGCATTGATTTGCAGCTAAATCATGTGTTTGTCATGGATTTAAAGCTAACTCGTTTGTTTCGTCTGCATTTGAGGCTATATCACTCATATCCCAAATGTTTGAAGCTAAATCATTTGTTTCGCATGTATTTGAAGCTAAACCTTCTACTTCGTATTGATTTGTAGCTAAATCATGTGTTTCGCAAGTATCTGAAGCTATATCATTTGTGTCGCATGGATTTGAAGCTAAACCTTCTGTATCGCATTGATTTGAAGCCAAATCATGTGTTTCGCTTGGATTTGAAACTATCTCGTTTAATTCGTCTGCATTTGAAGCTATATCACTTATATCGCAACTATCTGATGTTAAATCATTTGTTTCGCATGGATTTGAAGCTAATCCTTCTACTTCGAATTGATTTCAAGCTAAATCATGTGCTTCGCATGGATTTGAAGCTAACTCGTTTGTTTCCCCTGCATTTGAAGCTATATCACTTATATCGCAACTAACTGATGTTAAATCATTTGTTTCGCATGGATTTGAAGCTAAACCTTCTACATCGCATTGATTTGCAGCTAAATCATGTGTTTCGCATGGATTTGAAGCTAACTCGTTTGGTTCGTTTGCATTTGAAGCTATATCACTTATATCGCAACTATCTGATGTTAAATCGTTTGTTTCGCATGGATTTGAAGCTAAATCATTTTGTCGCAGGGATTTGAAGCTAAACCTTCTACATAGCATTGATTTGAAGCTAAATCATGTGTTTCGCATGGATTTGAAGCTAACTCGTTTGTTTCGTCAGCATTTGAAGCTATATCTTTTATATCGCAAGTATCAGAAGCTAAATCATTTGTGTCGCAAGGATTTGAAGCTAAACCTTCTACATAGCAATCATTTGAAGCATAATCATGTGTTTTGCATGGATTTGAAGCTAACTCGTTTGTTTCTCCTGCATTCGAAGCTATATTAATTATAACGCATGTATCTGATGTTAAATCATTTGTTTCGCATGGATTTGAAGCTAAACCTTCTACATCGCATTGATTTGCAGCTAAATCATGTGTTTGTCATGGATTTAAAGCTAACTCGTTTGTTTCGTCTGCATTTGAGGCTATATCACTCCATATCCCAAATGTTTGAAGCTAAATCATTTGTTTCGCATGTATTTGAAGCTAAACCTTCTACTTCGTATTGATTTGTAGCTAAATCATGTGTTATGCTTGGATTGAAGCTAACTCATTTGTTTCCCCTGCATTTGAAGCTATATCACTTATATCGCAACTATCTGATGTTAAATCATTTGGTTCGCATGGATTTGAAGATAAACCTTCTACATCGCATTGATTTGAAGCTTAATCATGTGTTTTGTATGGATTTGTAGCTAACTCGTTTGTTTCACCTGCATTTGCAGCTATATCACTTAAATCGCATGTATCTGATGCTAAATCATTTGTTTCGCATAGATTTGAAGCTAATCCTTCTACTTCGAATTGATTTGAAGCTAAATCATGTGCTTCGCATGGATTTGAAGAAACTCGTTTGTTTCGTCTGCATTTGAAGCTATATCTCTTATATCGCAAGTATCTGAAGCTATATCATTTGTGTCGCATGGATTTGAAGCTAAACCTTCTATATCGCATTGATTTGAAGCTAAATCATGTGTTTCGCGTGGATTTGAAGCTAAACCTTCTACATCGCATTGATTTGCACCTAAATCATGTGTTTCGCTTGGATTTGAAACTATCTCGTTTGCTTCGTCTGCATTTGAAGCTATATCACTTATATCGCAACTATCTGATGTTAAATCATTTGTTTCGCATGGATTTGAAGCTAATCCTTCTACTTCGAATTGATTTCAAGCTAAATCATGTGCTTCGCATGGATTTGAAGCTAACTCGTTTGTTCTCCCCCCACCCCCTGCATTTGAAGCTATATCACTTATATCGCAACTAACTGATGTTAAATCATTTGTTTCGCATGGATTTGAAGCTAAACCTTCTACATCGCATTGATTTGCAGCTAAATCATGTGTTTTCGCATGGATTTGAAGCTAACTCGTTTGGTTCGTTTGCATTTGAAGCTATATCACTTATATCGCAACTATCTGATGTTAAATCGTTTGTTTCGCATGGATTTGAAGCTAAATCATTTTTGTCGCAGGGATTTGAAGCTAAACCTTCTACATAGCATTGATTTGAAGCTAAATCATGTGTTTCGCATGGATTTGAAGCTAACTCGTTTGTTTCGTCAGCATTTGAAGCTATATCTTTTATATCGCAAGTATCAGAAGCTAAATCATTTGTGTCGCAAGGATTTGAAGCTAAACCTTCTACATAGCAATCATTTGAAGCATAATCATGTGTTTTGCATGGATTTGAAGCTAACTCGTTTGTTTCTCCTGCATTCGAAGCTATATTAATTATAACGCATGTATCTGATGTTAAATCATTTGTTTCGCATGGATTTGAAGCTAAACCTTCTACATCGCATTGATTTGCAGCTAAATCATGTGTTTGTCATGGATTTAAAGCTAACTCGTTTGTTTCGTCTGCATTTGAGGCTATATCACTCATATCCCAAATGTTTGAAGCTAAATCATTTGTTTCGCATGTATTTGAAGCTAAACCTTCTACTTCGTATTGATTTGTAGCTAAATCATGTGTTATGCTTGGATTGAAGCTAACTCATTTGTTTCCCCTGCATTTGAAGCTATATCACTTATATCGCAACTATCTGATGTTAAATCATTTGGTTCGCATGGATTTGAAGATAAACCTTCTACATCGCATTGATTTGAAGCTTAATCATGTGTTTTGTATGGATTTGTAGCTAACTCGTTTGTTTCACCTGCATTTGCAGCTTATATCACTTAAATCGCATGTATCTGATGCTAAATCATTTGTTTCGCATAGATTTGAAGCTAATCCTTCTACTTCGAATTGATTTGAAGCTAAATCATGTGCTTCGCATGGATTTGAAGAAACTCGTTTGTTTCGTCTGCATTTGAAGCTATATCTCTTATATCGCAAGTATCTGAAGCTATATCATTTGTGTCGCATGGATTTGAAGCTAAACCTTCTATATCGCATTGATTTGAAGCTAAATCATGTGTTTCGCGTGGATTTGAAGCTAAACCTTCTACATCGCATTGATTTGCACCTAAATCATGTGTTTCGCTTGGATTTGAAACTATCTCGTTTGCTTCGTCTGCATTTGAAGCTATATCACTTATATCGAAACTATCTGATGTTAAATCATTTGTTTCGCATGGATTTGATGCTAAACCTTCTACATCGCAATAATATGAAGCTAAATCATGTGTGTCGCATGGATTTGAAGCTAAACCTTCTACATCGCATTGATTTGAAGCTGAACCATGTGTTTCGCATGGATTTGAAGCTAACTCGTTTGTTTCGTCAGCATTTGAAGCTATATCTTTTATATCGCAAGTATCTGAAGCTATATCATTTGTGTCGCATGGATTTGAAGCTAAACCTTCTATATAGCATTGATTTGAAGCTAAATCATGTGTTTCGCGCGGATTTGAAGCTAAACCTTCTACATCGCAAAGATTTAAAGCTAAATCATGTGTTTCGCTTGGATTGAAGCTAACACGTTTGTTTCGTCTGCATTTGAAGCTATATCACTTATATCGAAACTATCTGATGTTAAATCATTTGTTTCGCATGGATTTGAAGCTAATCCTTCTACTTCGAATTGATTTCAAGCTAAATCATGTGCTTCGCATGGATTTGAAGCTAACTCGTTTGTTTCCCCTGCATTTGAAGCTATATCACTTATATCGCAACTATCTGATGTTAAATCATTTGTTTCGCATAGATTTGAAGCTAATCCTTCTACTTCGAATTGATTTGAAGGTAAATCAAGTGCTTCGCATGGATTTGAAGAAACTCGTTTGTTTCGTCTGCATTAGAAGCTATATCACTTATATCGCAACTAACTGATGTTAAATCATTTGTTTCGCATGGATTTGAAGCTAAACCTTCTACATCGCATTGATTTGCAGCTAAATCATGTGTTTCGCATGGATTTGAAGCTAACTCGTTTGGTTCGTTTGCATTTGAAGCTATATCACTTATATCGCAACTATCTGATGTTAAATCGTTTGTTTCGCATGGATTTGAAGCTAAATCATTTTTGTCGCAAGGATTTGAAGCTAAACCTTCTACATAGCATTGATTTGAAGCTAAATCATGTGTTTCGCATGGATTTGAAACTAACTCGCTTGTTTCCCCTGCATTTGAAGCTGTATCACTTATATCGCAAGTATCTGATGCTAAATCATTTGTTTTGCATGGATTGGAAGCTAAATCATGTGTTATGCTTGGATTTGAAGCTAACTCATTTGTTTCCCCTGCATTTGAATCTATATCACTTATATCGCAACTAACTGATGTTAAATCATTTGTTTCGCATGGATTTGAAGCTAAACCTTCTACATCGCATGATTTGCAGCTAAATCATGTGTTTCGCATGGATTTGAAGCTATCTCGTTTGTTTCGTTTGCATTTGAAGCTATATCACTTATATCGCAACTATCTGATGTTAAATCATTTGTTTCGCATGGATTTGAAGCTAAATCATTTGTGTCGCAAGGATTTGAAGCTAAACCTTCTACATAGCATTGATTTGAAGCTAAATCATGTGTTTGGCATGGATTTGAAACTAACTCGTTTGTTTCCCCTGCATTTGAAGCTGTATCACTTATATCGCAAGTATCTGAAGCTAAATCATTTGTTTCGCATGGATTGGAAGCTAAATCATGTGTTATGCTTGGATTGAAGCTAACTCATTTGTTTCCCCTGCATTTGAAGCTATATCACTTATATCGCATGTATCTGATGCTAAATCATTTGTGTCGCATGGATTTGAAGCTAAACCTTCTATATCGCATTGATTTAAAGCTAAATCATGTTTTTTGCTTGGATTGAAGCCAACACGTTTGTTTCGTCTGCATTTGAAGCTAAATCTCTTATATCGCAAGTGTTTGAAGCTAAATCATTTGTTTCCCCTGCATTTGAATCTATTTCACTTATATCGCAAGTATCTAATGCTAAATCATTTGTTTCGCATGTATTTGAAGCTAAACCTTCTACTACGTATTGATTTGTAGCTAAATCATGTGTTTCGCATGAATTTGAAGAAACTCGTTTGTTTCGTCTGCATTTGAAACGATATCTCTTATATCGCAAGTATCTGAAGCTATATCATTTGTGTCGCATGGATTTGAAGCTAAACCTTCTATATCGCATTGATTTGAAGCTAAATCATGTGTTTCGCGTGGATTTGAAGCTAAACCTTCTACATCGCATGATTTGAAGCTAAATCATGTGTTTCGCTTGGATTTGAAACTATCTCGTTTGTTTCGTCTGCATTTGAAGCTATATCACTAATATCGCAACTATCTGATGGTAAATCATTTGTTTCGCATGGATTTGCAGCTGAATCTTCAACTTCGACTTGATTTGAAGCTAAATCATGTGCTTCGCATGGATTTGAAGCTATCTCGTTTGTTTCTCCTGCATTTGCAGCTATATCACTTAAATTGCATGTATCTGATGCTAAATCATTTGTTTCGCATAGATTTGAAGCTAATCCTTCTACTTCGAATTGATTTGAAGCTAAATCATGTGCTTCGCATGGATTTGAAGAAACTCGTTTGTTTCGTCTGCATTTGAAGCTATATCTCTTATATCGCAAGTATCTGAAGCTATATCATTTGTGTCGCATGGATTTGAAGCTAAACCTTCTATATCGCACTGATTTGAAACTAAATCATGTGTTTCGCGTGGATTTGAAGCTAAACCTTCTACATCGCATTGATTTGCACCTAAATCATGTGTTTCGCTTGGATTTGAAACTATCTCGTTTGTTTCGTCTGCATTTGAAGCTATATCACTTATATCGAAACTATCTGATGTTAAATCATTACTTTCGCATGGATTTGAAGCTGAATTTTCTATATCGCATTGATTTGAAGCTAAATCATGTGGTTCGCATGGATTTGAAGCTAAACCTTCTACATCGCATGGCTTTGAAGCTAAACCTTCTACATCGCATTAATTTTATGCGAAACCTTCTACATCGCATTGATTTTAAGCTAAATCATGTGTGTCGCATGCAGTTGAAGCTAGCTCGATTGTTTCGAGTGCATTTGAAGCTATATCACCTATATCGCAAGTATCTGAAGCTAAATCATTTGTATCGCATGGATTTGAAGCTAAACCTTCTACATCGCATTTATTTGCAGCTGAATCATGTGTTTCGCATGGATTTGAAGCTAACTCGTTTGTTTTGTCTGCATTTGAAGCTATATCACATATATCGCAAGCGTTTGAAAGTAAATCATTTTTTTCGCATGGATTTGAAACTATCTCGTTTGATTCGTCTGCATTTGAAGCTATATCACTTATATCGCAACTATCTGATGTTAAATCATTTGGTTCGCATGGATTTGAAGATAAACCTTCTACATCGCATTGATTTGAAGCTTAATCATGTGTTTTGTATGGATTTGTAGCTAACTCGTTTGTTTCACCTGCATTTGCAGCTATATCACTTAAATCGCATGTATCTGATGCTAAATCATTTGTTTCGCATAGATTTGAAGCTAATCCTTCTACTTCGAATTGATTTGAAGCTAAATCATGTGCTTCGCATGGATTTGAAGAAACTCGTTTGTTTCGTCTGCATTTGAAGCTATATCTCTTATATCGCAAGTATCTGAAGCTATATCATTTGTGTCGCATGGATTTGAAGCTAAACCTTCTATATCGCATTGATTTGAAGCTAAATCATGTGTTTCGCGTGGATTTGAAGCTAAACCTTCTACATCGCATTGATTTGCACCTAAATCATGTGTTTCGCTTGGATTTGAAACTATCTCGTTTGTTTCGTCTGCATTTGAAGCTATATCACTTATATCGAAACTATCTGATGTTAAATCATTTGTTTCGCATGGATTTGATGCTAAACCTTCTACATCGCAATAATATGAAGCTAAATCATGTGTGTCGCATGGATTTGTAGCTAAACCTTCTACATCGCATTGATTTGCAGCTGAACCATGAGTTTCGCATGGATTTGAAGCTAACTCGTTTGTTTCGTCAGCATTTGAAGCTATATCTTTTATATCGCAAGTATCAGAAGCTAAATCATTTGTGTCGCAAGGATTTGAAGCTAAACCTTCTACATAGCAATCATTTGAAGCATAATCATGTGTTTTGCATGGATTTGAAGCTAACTCGTTTGTTTCTCCTGCATTCGAAGCTATATTAATTATAACGCATGTATCTGATGTTAAATCATTTGTTTCGCATGGATTTGAAGCTAAACCTTCTACATCGCATTGATTTGCAGCTAAATCATGTGTTTGTCATGGATTTAAAGCTAACTCGTTTGTTTCGTCTGCATTTGAGGCTATATCACTCATATCCCAAATGTTTGAAGCTAAATCATTTGTTTCGCATGTATTTGAAGCTAAACCTTCTACTTCGTATTGATTTGTAGCTAAATCATGTGTTTCGCAAGTATCTGAAGCTATATCATTTGTGTCGCATGGATTTGAAGCTAAACCTTCTGTATCGCATTGATTTGAAGCCAAATCATGTGTTTCGCTTGGATTTGAAACTATCTCGTTTAATTCGTCTGCATTTGAAGCTATATCACTTATATCGCAACTATCTGATGTTAAATCATTTGTTTCGCATGGATTTGAAGCTAATCCTTCTACTTCGAATTGATTTCAAGCTAAATCATGTGCTTCGCATGGATTTGAAGCTAACTCGTTTGTTTCCCCTGCATTTGAAGCTATATCACTTATATCGCAACTATCTGATGTTAAATCATTTGTTTCGCATGGATTTGAAGCTAATCCTTCTACTTCGAATTGATTTCAAGCTAAATCATGTGCTTCGCATGGATTTGAAGCTAACTCGTTTGTTCCCCTGCATTTGAAGCTATATCACTTATATCGCAACTATCTGATGTTAAATCATTTGTTTCGCATAGATTTGAAGCTAATCCTTCTACTTCGAATTGATTTGAAGCTAAATCAAGTGCTTCGCATGGATTTGAAGAAACTCGTTTGTTTCGTCTGCATTAGAAGCTATATCACTTATATCGCAACTAACTGATGTTAAATCATTTGTTTCGCATGGATTTGAAGCTAAACCTTCTACATCGCATTGATTTGCAGCTAAATCATGTGTTTCGCATGGATTTGAAGCTAACTCGTTTGGTTCGTTTGCATTTGAAGCTATATCACTTATATCGCAACTATCTGATGTTAAATCGTTTGTTTCGCATGGATTTGAAGCTAAATCATTTTTGTCGCAAGGATTTGAAGCTAAACCTTCTACATAGCATTGATTTGAAGCTAAATCATGTGTTTCGCATGGATTTGAAACTAACTCGTTTGTTTCCCCTGCATTTGAAGCTGTATCACTTATATCGCAAGTATCTGATGCTAAATCATTTGTTTTGCATGGATTGGAAGCTAAATCATGTGTTATGCTTGGATTTGAAGCTAACTCATTTGTTTCCCCTGCATTTGAATCTATATCACTTATATCGCAACTAACTGATGTTAAATCATTTGTTTCGCATGGATTTGAAGCTAAACCTTCTACATCGCATTGATTTGCAGCTAAATCATGTGTTTCGCACGGATTTGAAGCTAACTCGTTTGTTTCGTTTGCATTTGAAGCTATATCACTTATATCGCAACTATCTGATGTTAAATCATTTGTTTCGCATGGATTTGAAGCTAAATCATTTGTGTCGCAAGGATTTGAAGCTAAACCTTCTACATAGCATTGATTTGAAGCTAAATCATGTGTTTCGCATGGATTTGAAACTAACTCGTTTGTTTCCCCTGCATTTGAAGCTGTTTCACTTATATCGCAAGTATCTGAAGCTAAATCATTTGTTTCGCATTGATTTGAAGCTTAATCATGTGTTTTGTATGGATTTGTAGCTAACTCGTTTGTTTCACCTGCATTTGCAGCTATATCACTTAAATCGCATGTATCTGATGCTAAATCATTTGTTTCGCATAGATTTGAAGCTAATCCTTCTACTTCGAATTGATTTGAAGCTAAATCATGTGCTTCGCATGGATTTGAAGAAACTCGTTTGTTTCGTCTGCATTTGAAGCTATATCTCTTATATCGCAAGTATCTGAAGCTATATCATTTGTGTCGCATGGATTTGAAGCTAAACCTTCTATATCGCATTGATTTGAAGCTAAATCATGTGTTTCGCGTGGATTTGAAGCTAAACCTTCTACATCGCATTGATTTGCACCTAAATCATGTGTTTCGCTTGGATTTGAAACTATCTCGTTTGCTTCGTCTGCATTTGAAGCTATATCACTTATATCGAAACTATCTGATGTTAAATCATTTGTTTCGCATGGATTTGATGTTAAACCTTCTACATCGCAATAATATGAAGCTAAATCATGTGTGTCGCATGGATTTGAAGCTAAACCTTCTACATCGCATTGATTTGAAGCTGATCCATGTGTTTCGCATGGATTTGAAGCTAACTCGTTTGTTTCGTCAGCATTTGAAGCTATATCTTTTATATCGCAAGTATCTGAAGCTATATCATTTGTGTCGCATGGATTTGAAGCTAAACCTTCTATATAGCATTGATTTGAAGCTAAATCATGTGTTTCGCGCGGATTTGAAGCTAAACCTTCTACATCGCAAAGATTTAAAGCTAAATCATGTGTTTCGCTTGGATTGAAGCTAACACGTTTGTTTCGTCTGCATTTGAAGCTATATCACTTATATCGAAACTATCTGATGTTAAATCATTTGTTTCGCATGGATTTGAAGCTAATCCTTCTACTTCGAATTGATTTCAAGCTAAATCATGTGCTTCGCATGGATTTGAAGCTAACTCGTTTGTTTCCCCTGCATTTGAAGCTATATCACTTATATCGCAACTATCTGATGTTAAATCATTTGTTTCGCATAGATTTGAAGCTAATCCTTCTACTTCGAATTGATTTGAAGGTAAATCAAGTGCTTCGCATGGATTTGAAGAAACTCGTTTGTTTCGTCTGCATTAGAAGCTATATCACTTATATCGCAACTAACTGATGTTAAATCATTTGTTTCGCATGGATTTGAAGCTAAACCTTCTACATCGCATTGATTTGCAGCTAAATCATGTGTTTCGCATGGATTTGAAGCTAACTCGTTTGGTTCGTTTGCATTTGAAGCTATATCACTTATATCGCAACTATCTGATGTTAAATCGTTTGTTTCGCATGGATTTGAAGCTAAATCATTTTTGTCGCAAGGATTTGAAGCTAAACCTTCTACATAGCATTGATTTGAAGCTAAATCATGTGTTTCGCATGGATTTGAAACTAACTCGCTTGTTTCCCCTGCATTTGAAGCTGTATCACTTATATCGCAAGTATCTGATGCTAAATCATTTGTTTTGCATGGATTGGAAGCTAAATCATGTGTTATGCTTGGATTTGAAGCTAACTCATTTGTTTCCCCTGCATTTGAATCTATATCACTTATATCGCAACTAACTGATGTTAAATCATTTGTTTCGCATGGATTTGAAGCTAAACCTTCTACATCGCATTGATTTGCAGCTAAATCATGTGTTTCGCATGGATTTGAAGCTATCTCGTTTGTTTCGTTTGCATTTGAAGCTATATCACTTATATCGCAACTATCTGATGTTAAATCATTTGTTTCGCATGGATTTGAAGCTAAATCATTTGTGTCGCAAGGATTTGAAGCTAAACCTTCTACATAGCATTGATTTGAAGCTAAATCATGTGTTTGGCATGGATTTGAAACTAACTCGTTTGTTTCCCCTGCATTTGAAGCTGTATCACTTATATCGCAAGTATCTGAAGCTAAATCATTTGTTTCGCATGGATTGGAAGCTAAATCATGTGTTATGCTTGGATTGAAGCTAACTCATTTGTTTCCCCTGCATTTGAAGCTATATCACTTATATCGCATGTATCTGATGCTAAATCATTTGTGTCGCATGGATTTGAAGCTAAACCTTCTATATCGCATTGATTTAAAGCTAAATCATGTTTTTTGCTTGGATTGAAGCCAACACGTTTGTTTCGTCTGCATTTGAAGCTAAATCTCTTATATCGCAAGTGTTTGAAGCTAAATCATTTGTTTCCCCTGCATTTGAATCTATTTCACTTATATCGCAAGTATCTAATGCTAAATCATTTGTTTCGCATGTATTTGAAGCTAAACCTTCTACTACGTATTGATTTGTAGCTAAATCATGTGTTTCGCATGAATTTGAAGAAACTCGTTTGTTTCGTCTGCATTTGAAACGATATCTCTTATATCGCAAGTATCTGAAGCTATATCATTTGTGTCGCATGGATTTGAAGCTAAACCTTCTATATCGCATTGATTTGAAGCTAAATCATGTGTTTCGCGTGGATTTGAAACTAAACCTTCTACATCGCATTGATTTGAAGCTAAATCATTTGTTTCGCTTGGATTTGAAACTATCTCGTTTGTTTCGTCTGCATTTGAAGCTATATCACTAATATCGCAACTATCTGATGGTAAATCATTTGTTTCGCATGGATTTGCAGCTGAATCTTCAACTTCGACTTGATTTGAAGCTAAATCATGTGCTTCGCATGGATTTGAAGCTATCTCGTTTGTTTCTCCTGCATTTGCAGCTATATCACTTAAATTGCATGTATCTGATGCTAAATCATTTGTTTCGCATAGATTTGAAGCTAATCCTTCTACTTCGAATTGATTTGAAGCTAAATCATGTGCTTCGCATGGATTTGAAGAAACTCGTTTGTTTCGTCTGCATTTGAAGCTATATCTCTTATATCGCAAGTATCTGAAGCTATATCATTTGTGTCGCATGGATTTGAAGCTAAACCTTCTATATCGCACTGATTTGAAACTAAATCATGTGTTTCGCGTGGATTTGAAGCTAAACCTTCTACATCGCATTGATTTGCACCTAAATCATGTGTTTCGCTTGGATTTGAAACTATCTCGTTTGTTTCGTCTGCATTTGAAGCTATATCACTTATATCGAAACTATCTGATGTTAAATCATTACTTTCGCATGGATTTGAAGCTGAATTTTCTATATCGCATTGATTTGAAGCTAAATCATGTGGTTCGCATGGATTTGAAGCTAAACCTTCTACATCGCATGGCTTTGAAGCTAAACCTTCTACATCGCATTAATTTTATGCGAAACCTTCTACATCGCATTGATTTTAAGCTAAATCATGTGTGTCGCATGCAGTTGAAGCTAGCTCGATTGTTTCGAGTGCATTTGAAGCTATATCACCTATATCGCAAGTATCTGAAGCTAAATCATTTGTATCGCATGGATTTGAAGCTAAACCTTCTACATCGCATTTATTTGCAGCTGAATCATGTGTTTCGCATGGATTTGAAGCTAACTCGTTTGTTTTGTCTGCATTTGAAGCTATATCACATATATCGCAAGCGTTTGAAAGTAAATCATTTTTTTCGCATGGATTTGAAACTATCTCGTTTGATTCGTCTGCATTTGAAGCTATATCACTTATATCGCAACTATCTGATGTTAAATCATTTGGTTCGCATGGATTTGAAGATAAACCTTCTACATCGCATTGATTTGAAGCTTAATCATGTGTTTTGTATGGATTTGTAGCTAACTCGTTTGTTTCACCTGCATTTGCAGCTATATCACTTAAATCGCATGTATCTGATGCTAAATCATTTGTTTCGCATAGATTTGAAGCTAATCCTTCTACTTCGAATTGATTTGAAGCTAAATCATGTGCTTCGCATGGATTTGAAGAAACTCGTTTGTTTCGTCTGCATTTGAAGCTATATCTCTTATATCGCAAGTATCTGAAGCTATATCATTTGTGTCGCATGGATTTGAAGCTAAACCTTCTATATCGCATTGATTTGAAGCTAAATCATGTGTTTCGCGTGGATTTGAAGCTAAACCTTCTACATCGCATTGATTTGCACCTAAATCATGTGTTTCGCTTGGATTTGAAACTATCTCGTTTGTTTCGTCTGCATTTGAAGCTATATCACTTATATCGAAACTATCTGATGTTAAATCATTTGTTTCGCATGGATTTGATGCTAAACCTTCTACATCGCAATAATATGAAGCTAAATCATGTGTGTCGCATGGATTTGAAGCTAAACCTTCTACATCGCATTGATTTGAAGCTGAACCATGTGTTTCGCATGGATTTGAAGCTAACTCGTTTGTTTCGTCAGCATTTGAAGCTATATCTTTTATATCGCAAGTATCTGAAGCTATATCATTTGTGTCGCATGGATTTGAAGCTAAACCTTCTATATAGCATTGATTTGAAGCTAAATCATGTGTTTCGCGTGGATTTGAAGCTAACTCGTTTGTTTCGTCTGCATTTGACGCTATATCACTTATATCCCAAGTGTTTGAAGCTAAATCATTTGCTTCGCATGGATTTGAAGTTAAACCTTCCACATCGCAATGATTTGAAGCTAAATCATGTGTTTATCTTGGAGTTGAAGCTATCTCGTTTGTTTCGTCTGCATTTGAAGCTATATCAATTGTATCGAAACTATCTGATGTTAAATCATTTGTTTCGCATGGATTTGAAGCTAAACCTTCTACATCGCATTGATGTGCAGCTAAATCATTCGCTTCGCATGGATTTGAAGCTAACTCGTTTGTTCCGTTTCCATTTGAAGCTATATCACTTATATCGCAACTATCTGATGTTAAGTCATTTGTTTCACATGGATTTGAAGCAAAACCTTCTATATCGCATTGATTTGCAGCTAAATCTTGTGTTTCGCATGGATTTGAAGCTAACTCGTTTGTTTCGTCTGCATTTAAAGCTACATCACTTATATCCCAAGTGTTTGAAACTAAATCATTTGTTTCGCATGGATTTGAATCTAAACCTTGTTCATCGCATTGATTTGAAGCTTAATCACGTGTTTTGTATGGATTTGAAGCTAACTCGTTTGTTTCCCCTGCATTTGAAGCTATACCACTTATAATGCATGTATCTGATGCTAAATCATTTGTATCGCATGGATTTGAAGCTAATCCTTCTACTTCGAATTGATGTGAAGCTAAATCATGTGCTTCGCATGGATTTGAAGCTAACTCGTTTGTTTCGTCTGCATTTTAAGCTATATCTCTTATATCGCAAGTATCTGAAGCTATATCATTTGTGTCGCATGGATTTGAAGCTAAACCTTCTATATCGCATTGATTTGAAACTAAATCATGTGTTTCGCGCGGATTTGAAGCTAAACCTTCTACATCGCTTTGATATGAAGCTAAATCATGTGTTTCGCTTGGATTTGAAACTATCTCGTTTGATTCGTCAGCATTTGAAGCTATATCACTTATATCGTAACTATCTGATGTTAAATCATTTGTTTCGCATGGATTTGAAGCTGAATATTCTACATCGCATTGATTTGAAGCTTAGTCACGTGTTTTGTATGGATTTGAAGCTAACTCGTTTGTTTCCCCTGCATTTGAAGCTAATTCACTTAAATCGCATGTATCTGATGCAGCAGCATTTGTATCGCAAAGATTTGAAGCTAATCCTTCTACTTCGAATTGATTTGAAGCTAAATCATGTGCTTCGCATGGATTTGAAGCTAACTCGTTTGTTTCGTCTGCATTTGAAGCTATATCCCTTATATCGCAAGTATTTGAAGCTAAATCATTTGTGTCGCATGGATTTGAAGCTAAACCTTCTACATCGCATTGATTTAAAGATAAATCATGTGTTTCGCTTGGTTATGAATCGAACTCGTTTGTTTCGTCTGCATTTGAAGCTATATATCTTATAACGCAAGTATCTGAAGCTAAATCATTTGTGTCGCATGGATTTGAAGCTAAACCTTCTATATCGCATTGATTTGAAGCATAATCATCTGTTTTGCATGGATTTGAAGCTGACTCGTTTTTTTCTCCTGCATTTGAAGCTATATCACTTATATCGCATGTATCTGATGCAGAAGCATTTGTATCGCATAGATTTGAAGCTAATCCTTCTACTTCGAATTGATTTGAAGCTAAATCATGTGTTTCGCATGGATATGAAGCTTAGTCGTTTGTTTCGTCTGCATTTGAAGCAATATCACTTATATCCCAAGTGTTTGAAACTAAATCATTTGTTTCGCATGGATTTGAAGCTATATATCTTATATCGCAAGTATCTGAAGCTAAATCATTTGTTTCGCATGGATTTGAAGCTAAACCTTGTACATCGCATTGATTTGAAGCTTAATCATGTGTTTTGTATGGATTTGAAGCTAACTCGTGTGTTTCCCCTGAATTTGAAGCTATATCTCTTATGTCGCAAGTATCTGGAGCTAAATCATTTGTTTCGCATGGATTGGAAGCTAAATCATGTGTTATGCTTGGATTGAAGCTCACTCATTTGTTTCCCCTGCATTTGAATCTATATCACTTATATCGCAAGTATCTAATGCTAAATCATTTGTTTCGCATGTATTTGAAGCTAATCCTTCTACTTCGAATTGATTTGAAGCTAAATCATGTGTTTCGCTTGGATTTGAAGTTATCTCGTTTGTTTCGTCTGCATTTGAAGCTATATCTCTAATATCGCAAGTATCTGAAGCTTTATCATTTGTGTCGCATGGATTTTGAAGCTAATCCGTCTACATCGCATTCACTTGAAGCTAAATCATGTGTTTCGCTTGGATTTGAAACTATCTCGTTTTTCTCGTCTGCATTTGAAGCTATATCACTTATATTGCAACTATCTGATGTTAAATCATTTGTTTCGCATGGATTTGAAGATAATCTTCTACATCGCATTGATTTGAAGCCTAATCACGTGTTTTGTATGGATTTGAAGCTAACTCGTTTGTTTCCCCTGCATTTGAAGCTAATTCACTTATATCGTATGTATCTGATACTAAATCATTTGTATCGCATAGATTTGAAGCTAATCCTTCTACTTCGAATTGATTTGAAGCTAAATCATGTGCTTCGCATGGATTTGAAGCTAACTCGTATGTTCCGTTTCCATTTGAAGCTATATCACTTATATCGCAACTATCTGATGTTAAGTCATTTGTTTCACATGGATTTGAAGCAAAACCTTCTACATCGCATTGATTTGCAGCTAAATCTTGTGTTTCGCATGGATTTGAAGCTAACTCGTTTGTTTCGTCTGCATTTAAAGCTACATCACTTATATCCCAAGTGTTTGAAACTAAATCATTTGTTTCGCATGGATTTGAATCTAAACCTTGTACATCGCATTGATTTAAAGCTAAATCATTTGTTTCGCATGGATTTGAAGCTAAACCTTGTACATCGCATTGATTTGAAGCTTAATCATGTGTTTTGTATGGATTTGAAGCTAACTCGTGTGTTTCCCCTGAATTTGAAGCTATATCTCTTATGTCGCAAGTATCTGGAGCTAAATCATTTGTTTCGCATGGATGTGAAGCTACACCTTCTACTTCGACTTGTTTTGAAGCTAAATTATGTGTTTGGCTTGGATATGAAGCTAACATGTTTGTTTCGTCTGAATTTGAAGCTATATCTCTTATATCGCAAGTATCTGAAGCTAAATCACTTGTTTCGCATGGATGTGAAGCTAAACTTTCTACATCGCATTGATTTGAAGCTAAGTCATGTGTTTCGTTTGGATTTGAAACTATCTCGTTTGATTCGTCTGCATTTGAAGCTGTATCACTTATATCGCAAGTATCTGAAGCGAAATCATTTGTGTCTCATGGATTTGAAGCTAAACGTTCTACATAGCATTGATTTGAAGCTTAATCACGTGTTTTGTATGGATTTGAAGCTAACTCGTTTGTTTCCCCTGCATTTGAAGCTATACCACTTATAATGCATGTATCTGATGCTAAATCATTTGTATCGCATGGATTTGAAGCTAATCCTTCTACTTCGAATTGATGTGAAGCTAAATCATGTGCTTCGCATGGATTTGAAGCTAACTCGTTTGTTTCGTCTGCATTTTAAGCCATATCTCTTATATCGCAAGTATCTGAAGCTATATCATTTGTGTCGCATGGATTTGAAGCTAAACCTTCTATATCGCATTGATTTGAAACTAAATCATGTGTTTCGCGCGGATTTGAAGCTAAACCTTCTACATCGCTTTGATATGAAGATAAATCATGTGTTTCGCTTGGATTTGAAACTATCTCGTTTGATTCGTCAGCATTTGAAGCTATATCACTTATATCGCAACTATCTGATGTTAAATCATTTGTTTCGCATGGATTTGAAGCTGAATATTCTACATCGCATTGATTTGAAGCTTAGTCACGTGTTTTGTATGGATTTGAAGCTAACTCGTTTGTTTCCCCTGCATTTGAAGCTAATTCACTTACATCGCATGTATCTGATGCAGCAGCATTTGTATCGCAAAGATTTGAAGCTAATCCTTCTACTTCGAATTGATTTGAAGCTAAATCATGTGCTTCGCATGGATTTGAAGCTAACTCGTTTGTTTCGTCTGCATTTGAAGCTATATCCCTTATATCGCAAGTATTTGAAGCTAAATCATTTGTGTCGCATGGATTTGAAGCTAAACCTTCTACATCGCATTGATTTAAAGATAAATCATGTGTTTCGCTTGGTTATGAATCGAACTCGTTTGTTTCGTCTGCATTTGAAGCTATATATCTTATAACGCAAGTATCTGAAGCTAAATCATTTGTGTCGCATGGATTTGAAGCTAAACCTTCTATATCGCATTGATTTGAAGCATAATCATGTGTTTTGTATGGATTTGAAGCTAACTCGTGTGTTTCCCTGAATTTGAAGCTATATCTCTTATGTCGCAAGTATCTGGAGCTAAATCATTTGTTTCGCATGGATTGGAAGCTAAATCATGTGTTATGCTTGTATTGAAGCTAACTCATTTGTTTCCCCTGCATTTGAATCTATATCACTTGTATCGCAAGTATCTAATGCTAAATCATTTGTTTCGCATGTATTTGAAGCTAATCCTTCTACTTCGAATTGATTTGAAGCTAAATCATGTGTTTCGCTTGGATTTGAAGTTATCTCGTTTGTTTCGTCTGCATTTGAAGCTATATCTCTAATATCGCAAGTATCTGAAGCTTTATCATTTGTGTCGCACGGATTTTGAAGCTAAACCTTCTACATCGCATTGATTTGAAGCTAAATCATGTGTTTTGCTTGGATTTGGAGCTATCTCGTTTGATTCGTCTGCATTGGAAGATATATCACTTATATCTCAACTATCTGATGTTAAATCATTTGTTTCGCATGGATTTGAAGCTAAATCTTCTACATCGCGTTGATTTGAAGCTTAATCACGTGTTTTGTATGGACCTGAAGCTAATTCGTTTGTTTCCCCTGCATTTGAAACTAATTCTCTTATATCGCATGTATCTGATGCTAAATCATTTGTATCGCATAGATTTGAAGCTAATCCTTCTACTTCGAATTGATTTGAAGCTAAATCATGTGATTCGCTTGGATTTGGATCTAATTCGTTTATTTCGTCTGCATTTGAAGCTATATCACTTATATCCCAAGTGTTTGAAGCTAAATCATTTGTTTCGCATGGATTTGAAGCTGAACCTTCTACATCGCATTGATTTGAATCTTAATCATGTGTGTTAATTGGATTTGAAGCTAACTCGTTTGTTTCGTCTGCATTTGAAGCAATATCACTTATATCCCAAGTGTTTGAAACTAAATCATTTGTTTCGCATGGATTTGAAGCTAAACCTTCTATATCGGATTATTTGAAGCTAAATCATGTGTTTCGCGTGGATTAGAAGCTAAACCTTCTACATCGCATTGATTTGAAGCTAAATCATGTGTTTCGATTGGATTTGAAGCTATCTCGTTTGTTTCGTCTGCATTTGAAGCTATATATCTTATATCGCAAGTATCTGAAGCTAAATCATTTGTTTCGCATGGATTTGAAGCTAAACCTTGTACATCGCATTGATTTGAAGCTTAATCATGTGTTTTGTATGGATTTGAAGCTAACTCGTGTGTTTCCCCTGAATTTGAAGCTATATCTCTTATGTCGCAAGTATCTGGAGCTAAATCATTTGTTTCGCATGGATGTGAAGCTAAACCTTCTACTTCGAATTGATTTGAAGCTAAATCATGTGTTTGGCTTGGATATGAAGCTAACTCGTTTGTTTCATCTGAATTTGAAGCTATATCTCTTATATCGCAAGTATCTGAAGCTAACTCACTTGTTACGCATGGATGTGAAGCTAAACCTTCTACATAGCATTGATTTGCAGCTAAATCATGTGTCTCGCATGGATTTGAAGCTAAACCGTCTACATCGCATTCACTTGAAGCTAAATCATGTGTTTCGCTTGGATTTGAAACTATCTCGTTTGTCTCGTCTGCATTTGAAGCTATATCACTTATATTGCAACTATCTGATGTTAAATCATTTGTTTCGCATGGATTTGAAGATAATCTTCTACATCGCATTGATTTGAAGCCTAATCACGTGTTTTGTATGGATTTGAAGCTAACTCGTTTGTTTCCCCTGCATTTGAAGCTAATTCACTTATATCGTATGTATCTGATACTAAATCATTTGTATCGCATAGATTTGAAGCTAATCCTTCTACTTCGAATTGATTTGAAGCTAAATCATGTGCATCGCATGGATTTGAAGCTAACTCGTTTGTTCCGTTTCCATTTGAAGCTATATCACTTATATCGCAACTATCTGATGTTAAGTCATTTGTTTCACATGGATTTGAAGCAAAACCTTCTACATCGCATTGATTTGCAGCTAAATCTTGTGTTTCGCATGGATTTGAAGCTAACTCGTTTGTTTCGTCTGCATTTAAAGCTACATCACTTATATCCCAAGTGTTTGAAACTAAATCATTTGTTTCGCATGGATTTAAATCTAAACCTTGTACATCGCATTGATTTAAAGCTAAATCATTTGTTTCGCATGGATTTGAAGCTAAACCTTGTACATCGCATTGATTTGAAGCTTAATCATGTGTTTTGTATGGATTTGAAGCTAACTCGTGTGTTTCCCCTGAATTTGAAGCTATATCTCTTATGTCGCAAGTATCTGGAGCTAAATCATTTGTTTCGCATGGATGTGAAGCTACACCTTCTACTTCGACTTGTTTTGAAGCTAAATTATGTGTTTGGCTTGGATATGAAGCTAACATGTTTGTTTCGTCTGAATTTGAAGCTATATCTCTTATATCGCAAGTATCTGAAGCTAAATCACTTGTTTCGCATGGATGTGAAGCTAAACTTTCTACATCCTATTGATTTGAAGCTAAGTCATGTGTTTCGTTTGGATTTGAAACTATCTCGTTTGATTCGTCTGCATTTGAAGCTGTATCACTTATATCGCAAGTATCTGAAGCGAAATCATTTGTGTCTCATGGATTTGAAGCTAAACGTTCTACATAGCATTGATTTGAAGCTTAATCACGTGTTTTGTATGGATTTGAAGCTAACTCGTTTGTTTCCCCTGCATTTGAAGCTATACCACTTATAATGCATGTATCTGATGCTAAATCATTTGTATCGCATGGATTTGAAGCTAATCCTTCTACTTCGAATTGATGTGAAGCTAAATCATGTGCTTCGCATGGATTTGAAGCTAACTCGTTTGTTTCGTCTGCATTTTAAGCTATATCTCTTATATCGCAAGTATCTGAAGCTATATCATTTGTGTCGCATGGATTTGAAGCTAAACCTTCTATATCGCATTGATTTGAAACTAAATCATGTGTTTCGCGCGGATTTGAAGCTAAACCTTCTACATCGCATTGATATGAAGCGAAATCATGTGTTTCGCTTGGATATGAAGATAACTCGATTGATTCGTCTGCATTTGAAGCTATATCTCTTATATCGCAAGTATCTGAAGCTATATCATTTGTGTCGCATGGATTTGAAGCTAAACCTTCTATATCGCATTGATTTGAAGCTAAATCATGTGTTCCGCTTGTATTTGAAACTATCTCGTTTGATTCGTCTGCATTTGAAGCTATATCACTTATATCGCAACTATCTGATGTTAAATCATTTGTTTCGCATGGATCTGAAGCTAAACCTTCTACATCGCATTGACTTAAAGCTAAATCATGTGTTTCGCGTGGATTTGAAGCTAATCCTTCTACTTCGAATTGATTTGAAGCTAAATCATGTGCTTCGCATGGATTTGAAGATAACTTGTTTGTTCCGTCCGCATTTGAAGCTATATCTCTTATACCTCAAGTATCTGAAGCTATATCATTTGTGTCGCATGGATATTAAGCTAAACCTTCTATATCGCATTGATTTGAAGCTAAATCATGTGTTTCGCGTGGATTTGAAGCTAAACCTCCTACATCGCATTGATTTGAATCTAAATCACGTGTTTCGCTTGGATTTGAAGCTAAACCTTCTACATCGCTTGGATTTGAAGCTAAACCTTCTACATCGCATTGATTTGAAGCTAAATAATGTGTTTTGCTTGGATTTGGAGCTATCTCGTTTGATTCGTCTGCATTGGAAGATATATCACTTATATCTCAACTATCTGATGTTAAATCATTTGTTTCGCATGGATTTGAAGCTAAATCTTCTACATCGCGTTGATTTGAAGCTTAATCACGTGTTTTGTATGGACTTGAAGCTAATTCGTTTGTTTCCCCTGCATTAGAAACTAATTCCCTTATATCGCATGTATCTGATGCTAAATCATTTGTATCGCATAGATTTGAAGCTAATCCTTCTACTTCGAATTGATTTGAAGCTAAATCATGTGATTCGCTTGGATTTGGATCTAATTCGTTTATTTCGTCTGCATTTGAAGCTATATCACTTATATCCCAAGTGTTTGAAGCTAAATCATTTGTTTCGCATGGATTTGAAGCTGAACCTTCTACATCGCATTGATTTGAATCTTAATCATGTGTGTTAATTGGATTTGAAGCTAACTCGTTTGTTTCGTCTGCATTTGAAGCAATATCACTTATATCCCAAGTGTTTGAAACTAAATCATTTGTTTCGCATGGATTTGAAGCTAAACCTTCTATATCGCATTTATTTGCAGGCTGAATCATGTGTTTCGTATGGATTTGAAGCTAACTCGTTTGCTTCGTCTGCATTTGAAGCTATATCACTTATATCCCAAGTGTTTGAAGCTAAATCATTTGTATCGCATGGATATGAAGCTAATCCTTGTACATCGCATTGATTTGAAGCTAAATCATGTGTTTGGCTTGGATATGAAGCTAACTCGTTTGTTTCGTCTGAATTTGAAGCTATATCTCCTATATCGCAAGTATCTGAAGCAAAATCATTTGTATCTCATGGATTTGAAGCTAAAGCTTCTACATAGCATTGATTTGAAGATAAATCATGTGTTTCGCGTGAATTTGAAGCTAAACCTTCTACATCGCGTGAATTTGAACCTAAACCTTCTACATCGCATTGATTTGAAGCTAAATCATGTGTTTCGCTTGGATTTGAAGCTATCTCGTTTGATTCGACTGCATTTGAAGCTATATCACTTATATCGCAACTATCTGATGTTAAATCATTTGTTTCGCATGGATTTGAAGCTAAATCTTCTACATCGCATTGATTTGCAGCTAAATCAGGTGTTTCGCATGGATATGAAGCTAAACCTTCTACTTCGAATTGATTTGAAGCTAAATCATGTGTTTTGCTTGGATATGAAGATAACTCGTTTGTTTCGTTTGCATTTGAAGCTATATCACATATATCCCAAGCGTTTGAAAGTAAATCATTTGTTCTAATGGATTTGAAGTTAAACCTTCTACATCGCAATGATTTGAAGCTAAATCATGTGATTCGCATGGATTTGGATCTAACTCGTTTATTTAGTCTGCATTTGAAGCTATATCACTTATATCGCAACTATCTGATGTTAAACCATTTGTTTCTCATGGATTTGAAGCTAAATCTTCTATATCGCATTTATTTGCAGCTGAATCATGTGTTTCGTATGGATTTGAAGCTAACTCGTTTGCTTCGTCTGCATTTGAAGCTATATCACTTATATCCCAAGTGTTTGAAGCTAAATCATTTGTTTCGCATGGATTTGAAGCTAAACCTTCTACATCGCATTGATTTGAAGCTAAATCATGTGATTCGCTTGGATTTGGATCTAACTCGTTTATTTAGTCTGCATTTGAAGCTATATCACTTATATCGCAACTATCTGATGTTAAATCAATTGTTTCGCATGGATTTGAAGCTAAACCTTCTACATCGCATTGATTTGAAGCTAAATCATGTGTTTGGCGTGTATTTGCCGCTAAACCTTCTACATCGCATTGATTTGAAGCTAAGTCATGTGTTTCGCTTGGATTTGAAGCTATCTCGTTTCTTTCGTCTGCATTTGAAGCTATATCACTTATATCGCAACTATCTGATGTTAAACCATTTGTTTCTCATGGATTTGAAGCTAAATCTTCTATATCGCATTTATTTGCAGCTGAATCATGTGTTTCGTATGGATTTGAAGCTAACTCGTTTGCTTCGTCTGCAGTTGAAGCTATATCACATATATCCCAAGCGTTTGAAAGTAAATCATTTGTTCTAATGGATTTGAAGTTAAACCTTCTACATCGCAATGATTTGATGCTAAATCATGTGATTCGCTTGGATTTGGATCTAACTCGTTTATTTAGTCTGCATTTGAAGCTATATCACTTATATCGCAACTATCTGATGTTAAATCAATTGTTTCGCATGGATTTGAAGCTAATCCTTCTACATCGCATTGATTTGAAGCTAAATCATGTGTTTGGCGTGTATTTGCCGCTAAACCTTCTACATCGCATTGATTTGAAGCTAAGTCATGTGTTTCGCTTGGATTTGAAGCTATCTCGTTTCTTTCGTCTGTATTTGAAGCTATATCACTTATATCGCAACTATCTGATGTTAAACCATTTGTTTCGCATGGATTTGAAGCTAAATCTTCTATATCGCATTTATTTGCAGCTGAATCATGTGTTTCGTATGGATTTGAAGCTAACTCGTTTGCTTCGTCTGCATTTGAAGCTATATCACTTATATCCCAAGTGTTTGAAACTAAATCATTTGTTTCGCATGGATTTGAAGCTAAACCTTCTACATCGCATTGATTTGAAGCTAAATCATGTTTTTGGCGTGTATTTGCCGCTAAACCTTCTACATCGCATTGATTTGAAGCTAAGTCATGTGATCGCTTGGATTTGAAGCTATCTCGTTTCTTTCGTCTGCATTTGAAGCTATATCACTTATATCGCAACTATCTGATGTTAAACCATTTGTTTCGCATGGATTTGAAGCTAAATCTTCTATATCGCATTTATTTGCAGCTGAATCATGTGTTTCGTATGGATTTGAAGCTAACTCGTTTGCTTCGTCTGCAGTTGAAGCTATATCACATATATCCCATGTGTTTGAAGCTAAATCATTTGTTTCGCATTGATTTGAAGCTAAACCTTTTATATCGCATTGATTTGAAGCTAAATCATGTGTTTCGCGTGGATTTGAAGCTAAACCTTCTACATCGCATTGATATGAAGCTAAATCATGTCTTTCGGTTGGATTTGGAGCTATCTCGTTTGTTTCGTCTGCATTTGAAGCTGTATCACTTATATCGCAACAATCTGATGTTAAATCATTTGTTTCGCATGGATTTGAGCTAAACCTTTAAAATCGCATTGATTTGAAGCTAAATCATGTGTTTCGCATGGATTTGAAGCTAACTCGTTTGTTTCGTCTGCATTTGAAGCTATATCACTTATATCGCATGTTTCTGATGCTGAATCATTTGTATCGCATGGAATGAAGATAATCCTTCTACTTCGAATTGATTTGAAGCTAAATCATGTGCTTCGCATGGATTTGAAGCTAACTCGTTTGTTTCGTTTGCATTTGAAGCTATATCACATATATCCCAAGCGTTTGAAAGTAAATCATTTGTTCTAATGGATTTGAAGTTAAACCTTCTACATCGCAATGATTTGAAGCTAAATCATGTGATTCGCTTGGATTTGGATCTAACTCGTTTATTTAGTCTGCATTTGAAGCTATATCACTTATATCGCAACTATCTGATGTTAAATCAATTGTTTCTCATGGATTTGAAGCTAAACCTTCTACATCGCATTGATTTGAAGCTAAATCATGTGTTTGGCGTGTATTTGCCGCTAAACCTTCTACATCGCATTGATTTGAAGCTAAGTCATGTGTTTCGCTTGGATTTGAAGCTATCTCGTTTCTTTCGTCTGCATTTGAAGCTGTATCACGTATATCGCAACAATCTGATGTTAAATCATTTGTTTCGCATGGATTTGAGCTAAACCTTCTACATCGCATTGATTTGAAGCTAAATCATGTGTTTCGCATGGATTTGAAGCTAACTCGTTTGTTTCGTCTGCATTTGAAGCTATATCACTTATATCGCATGTTTCTGATGCTGAATCATTTGTATCGCATGGATTTGAAGCTAAACCTTCTACTTCGAATTGATTTGAAGCTAAATCATGTGCTTTGCATGGATTTGAAGCTAACTCGTTTGTTTCGTCTGCATTTGAAGCTATATCTCTTATATCCCAAGTATCTGAAGCTATATCATTTGTGTCGCATGGATTTGAAGCTAAACCTTCTATATCGCATTGATATGAAGCTAAATCATGTGTTTCGCGTGGATTTGAAGCTAAACCTTCTACGTCGCATTGATTTGAAGCTAAATCATGTGGTTCGCTTGGATTTGAAACTATCTCGTTTGATTCGTCTGCATTTGAAGTTATATCACTTATATCGCAACTATCTGATGTTAAATCATTTGTTTCGCATGGATTTGAAGCTAAACCTTCTACATCGCATTGATTTGCAGCTAAATCATGTGTTTCGCATGGATTTGAATGTAACTCGTTTGTTTCTCCTGCATTTGAAGCTATATATCTTATATCGCAAGTATCTGAAGCTATATCATTTGTGTCGCATGGATTTTAAGCTAACTCGTTTGTTTTGTCTGCTTTTGAAGCTATATCACTTATATCCCAAGTGTTTGAAGCTAAATCATTTGCTTCACATGGATTTGAAGTTAAACCTTCCACATCGCAATGATTTGAAGCTAAATCATGTGATTCGCTTGGATTTGGTGCTAACTCGTTTGTTTCGTTCGCATTTGAAGCTATATCACATATATCCCAAGCGTTTGAAAGTAAATCATTTGTTCTAATGGATTTGAAGCTAAACCTTCTACATCGCAATGATTTGAAGCTAAATCATGTGATTCGCTTGGATTTGGATCTAACTCGTTTATTTAGTCTGCATTTGAAGCTATATCACTTATATCGCAACTATCTGATGTTAAATCATTTGTTTCGCATGGATTTGAAGCTAAACCTTCTACATCGCATTGATTTGAAGCTAAATCATGTGTTTGGCGTGTATTTGCCGCTAAACCTTCTACATCGCATTGATTTGAAGCTAAGTCATGTGTTTCGCTTGGATTTGAAGCTATCTCGTTTGATTCGACTGCATTTGAAGCTATATCTCTTATATCGCAAGTATCTGAAGCTATATCATTTGTGTCGCATGGATTTGAAGCTAAACCTTCTATATCGCATTGATTTGAAACTAAATCATGTGTTTCGCGCGGATTTGAAGCTAAACCTTCTACATCGCATTGATATGAAGCGAAATCATGTGTTTCGCTTGGATATGAAGATAACTCGATTGATTCGTCTGCATTTGAAGCTATATCTCTTATATCGCAAGTATCTGAAGCTATATCATTTGTGTCGCATGGATTTGAAGCTAAACCTTCTATATCGCATTGATTTGAAGCTAAATCATGTGTTTCGCTTGTATTTGAAACTATCTCGTTTGATTCGTCTGCATTTGAAGCTATATCACTTATATCGCAACTATCTGATGTTAAATCATTTGTTTCGCATGGATCTGAAGCTAAACCTTCTACATCGCATTGACTTAAAGCTAAATCATGTGTTTCGCGTGGATTTGAAGCTAATCCTTCTACTTCGAATTGATTTGAAGCTAAATCATGTGCTTCGCATGGATTTGAAGATAACTTGTTTGTTCCGTCCGCATTTGAAGCTATATCTCTTATATCTCAAGTATCTGAAGCTATATCATTTGTGTCGCATGGATATTAAGCTAAACCTTCTATATCGCATTGATTTGAAGCTAAATCATGTGTTTCGCGTGGATTTGAAGCTAAACCTCCTACATCGCATTGATTTGAATCTAAATCACGTGTTTCGCTTGGATTTCAAGCTAAACCTTCTACATCGCTTGGATTTGAAGCTAAACCTTCTACATCGCATTGATTTGAAGCTAAATCATGTGTTTCGCGTGGATTTGAAGTTAAACCTTCTACATGGCAATGATTTGAAGCTAGATCATGTGATCCGCTTGGATTTGGAGCTAACTCGTTTATTTCGTCTGCATTTGAAGCTATACCACTTATATCGCAACTATCTGATGTTAAATCATCTGTTTCGCATGGATTTGAAGCTAAACCTTCTATATCGCATTGATTTGAAGCTAAATCATGTGTTTGGCGTGTATTTGACGCTAAACCTTCTACATCGCATTGATTTGAAGCTAAGTCATGTGTTTCGCTTGGATTTGAAGCTATCTCGTTTTTTTCGTCTGCATTTGAAGCTATATCACTTATATCGCAAGTATCTGAAGCTAAATCATTTGTATCGCAAGAATTTGAATCTAATCCTTCTACTTCGAATTGATTTGAAGCTAAATCATGTGTTTTGCTTGGATATGAAGATAACTCGTTTGTTTCGTTTGCATTTGAAGCTATATCACATACATCCCAAGCGTTTGAAAGTAAATCATTTGTTCTAATGGATTTGAAGCTAAACCTTCTACATCGCATTGATTTGAAGCTAAATCATGTGTTTGGCGTGTATTTGCCGCTAAACCTTCTACATCGCATTGATTTGATGCTAAGTCATGTGTTTCGCTTGGATTTGAAGCTATCTCGTTTCTTTCGTCTGCATTTGAAGCTATATCACTTATATCGCAACTATCTGATGTTAAACCATTTGTTTCGCATGGATTTGAATCTAAATCTTCTATATCGCATTTATTTGCAGGCTGAATCATGTGTTTCGTATGGATTTGAAGCTAACTCGTTTGCTTCGTCTGCATTTGAAGCTATATCACTTATATCCCAAGTGTTTGAAGCTAAATCATTTGTATCGCATGGATATGAAGCTAATCCTTGTACATCGCATTGATTTGAAGCTAAATCATGTGTTTGGCTTGGATATGAAGCTAACTCGTTTGTTTCGTCTGAATTTGAAGCTATATCTCCTATATCGCAAGTATCTGAAGCAAAATCATTTGTATCTCATGGATTTGAAGCTAAAGCTTCTACATAGCATTGATTTGAAGATAAATCATGTGTTTCGCGTGAATTTGAAGCTAAACCTTCTACATCGCGTGAATTTGAACCTAAACCTTCTACATCGCATTGATTTGAAGCTAAATCATGTGTTTCGCTTGGATTTGAAGCTATCTCGTTTGATTCGACTGCATTTGAAGCTATATCTCTTATATCGCAAGTATCTGAAGCTATATCATTTGTGTCGCATGGATTTGAAGCTAAACCTTCTATATCGCATTGATTTGAAACTAAATCATGTGTTTCGCGCGGATTTGAAGCTAAACCTTCTACATCGCATTGATATGAAGCGAAATCATGTGTTTCGCTTGGATATGAAGATAACTCGATTGATTCGTCTGCATTTGAAGCTATATCTCTTATATCGCAAGTATCTGAAGCTATATCATTTGTGTCGCATGGATTTGAAGCTAAACCTTCTATATCGCATTGATTTGAAGCTAAATCATGTGTTTCGCTTGTATTTGAAACTATCTCGTTTGATTCGTCTGCATTTGAAGCTATATCACTTATATCGCAACTATCTGATGTTAAATCATTTGTTTCGCATGGATCTGAAGCTAAACCTTCTACATCGCATTGACTTAAAGCTAAATCATGTGTTTCGCGAGGATTTGAAGCTAATCCTTCTACTTCGAATTGATTTGAAGCTAAATCATGTGCTTCGCATGGATTTGAAGATAACTTGTTTGTTCCGTCCGCATTTGAAGCTATATCTCTTATATCTCAAGTATCTGAAGCTATATCATTTGTGTCGCATGGATATTAAGCTAAACCTTCTATATCGCATTGATTTGAAGCTAAATCATGTGTTTTGCGTGGATTTGAAGCTAAACCTCCTACATCGCATTGATTTGAATCTAAATCACGTGTTTCGCTTGGATTTGAAGCTAAACCTTCTACATCGCTTGGATTTGAAGCTAAACCTTCTACATCGCATTGATTTGAAGCTAAATCATGTGTTTCGCGTGGATTTGAAGTTAAACCTTCTACATGGCAATGATTTGAAGCTAAATCATGTGATTCGCTTGGATTTGGATCTAACTCGTTTATTTCGTCTGCATTTGATGCTATATCTCTTATATCGCAAGTAACTGAAGCTTTGTCATTTGTGTCGCATGGATTTGAAACTAAACCTTCTAGATCGCATTGATTTGAAGCTAATCATGTGTTTCGCTTGGATTTGAAGCTATCTCTTTCGTTTCGTCTGCACTTGAAGCTTATATCGCATGTATCTGATGCAGAATCATTTGTCTCGCATGGATTTGAAGCTAACTCGTATGTTTCGAATGCATTTGAAGCTATATCAGATATATCCCAAGCGTTTGAAAGTAAATCATTTGTTTCGCATGGATTTGAAGCCAAACCTTCTACATCGAATTGATTTGAAGCTAAATCATGTGCTTCGCATGGATTTGAAGCTAACTCGATTGTTTCGTCTGCATTTGAAGCTATGTCTTTTATATCGCAAGTATCTGAAGCTACATCATTTGTATCGCATGGATTTGAAGCTAACTCGATTGTTTCGTGTGCATTTGAAGGTATATCTCTTATATCGCAAGTATCTGAAGCTATATCATTTGTGTCGCATGGATATGAAGCTAAACCTTCTATATCGCATTGACTTGAAGCTAAATCATGTGATTCGCGTGGATTTGAAGCTACAAATTCTACATCGCATATATTTGAAGCTAAATCATGTGTTTCACTTGGATTTGAAACTATCTCGTTTGTTTCGTCTGCATTTGAAGCTGTATCACTTATATCGCCACTATCTGATGTTAAATCATTTGTTTCGCATGGATTTGAAGCTAAATCTTCTACATCGCATTGATTTGCAGCTAAATCATGTGTTTCGCATGGAGTTGAAGCTTACTAGATTGTTTCGTCTGCATTTGAAGCTATATCACTTATAACCCAAGTGTTTGAAGCTAAATCATTTCTTTCGCATGGATTTGAAGCTAATCCTACTATACCGCATTTATTTGAAGCTAAATCATGTGTTTCGCTTGGATTTGAAGCTATCTCGTTTCTTTCGTCTGTATTTGAAGCTATATCACTTATATCGCAACTATCTGATGTTAAACCATTTGTTTCGCATGGATTTGAAGCTAAATCTTCTATATCGCATTTATTTGCAGGCTGAATCATGTGTTTCGTATGGATTTGAAGCTAACTCGTTTGCTTCGTCTGCATTTGAAGCTATATCACTTATATCCCAAGTGTTTGAAGCTAAATCATTTGTATCGCATGGATATGAAGCTAATCCTTGTACATCGCATTGATTTGAAGCTAAATCATGTGTTTGGCGTGTATTTAATGATAAACCTTCTACATCGCATTGATTTGAAGCTAAATCATGTGTTTCGCTTGGATTTGAAGCTATCTCGTTTCTTTCGTCTGCATTTGAAGCTATATCACTTATATCGCAACTATCTGATGTTAAATCATTTGTTTCGCATGGATCTGAAGCTAAACCTTCTACATCGCATTGACTTAAAGCTAAATCATGTGTTTCGCGTGGATTTGAAGCTAATCCTTCTACTTCGAATTGATTTGAAGCTAAATCATGTGCTTCGCATGGATTTGAAGATAACTTGTTTGTTCCGTCCGCATTTGAAGCTATATCTCTTATATCTCAAGTATCTGAAGCTATATCATTTGTGTCGCATGGATATTAAGCTAAACCTTCTATATCGCATTGATTTGAAGCTAAATCATGTGTTTCGCGTGGATTTGAAGCTAAACCTCCTACATCGCATTGATTTGAATCTAAATCACGTGTTTCGCTTGGATTTCAAGCTAAACCTTCTACATCGCTTGGATTTGAAGCTAAACCTTCTACATCGCATTGATTTGAAGCTAAATCATGTGTTTCGCGTGGATTTGAAGTTAAACCTTCTACATGGCAATGATTTGAAGCTAGATCATGTGATCCGCTTGGATTTGGAGCTAACTCGTTTATTTCGTCTGCATTTGAAGCTATACCACTTATATCGCAACTATCTGATGTTAAATCATCTGTTTCGCATGGATTTGAAGCTAAACCTTCTATATCGCATTGATTTGAAGCTAAATCATGTGTTTGGCGTGTATTTGACGCTAAACCTTCTACATCGCATTGATTTGAAGCTAAGTCATGTGTTTCGCTTGGATTTGAAGCTATCTCGTTTTTTTCGTCTGCATTTGAAGCTATATCACTTATATCGCAAGTATCTGAAGCTAAATCATTTGTATCGCAAGAATTTGAATCTAATCCTTCTACTTCGAATTGATTTGAAGCTAAATCATGTGTTTTGCTTGGATATGAAGATAACTCGTTTGTTTCGTTTGCATTTGAAGCTATATCACATACATCCCAAGCGTTTGAAAGTAAATCATTTGTTCTAATGGATTTGAAGCTAAACCTTCTACATCGCATTGATTTGAAGCTAAATCATGTGTTTGGCGTGTATTTGCCGCTAAACCTTCTACATCGCATTGATTTGATGCTAAGTCATGTGTTTCGCTTGGATTTGAAGCTATCTCGTTTCTTTCGTCTGCATTTGAAGCTATATCACTTATATCGCAACTATCTGATGTTAAACCATTTGTTTCGCATGGATTTGAATCTAAATCTTCTATATCGCTTTTATTTGCAGGCTGAATCATGTGTTTCGTATGGATTTGAAGCTAACTCGTTTGCTTCGTCTGCATTTGAAGCTATATCACTTATATCCCAAGTGTTTGAAGCTAAATCATTTGTATCGCATGGATATGAAGCTAATCCTTGTACATCGCATTGATTTGAAGCTAAATCATGTGTTTGGCTTGGATATGAAGCTAACTCGTTTGTTTCGTCTGAATTTGAAGCTATATCTCCTATATCGCAAGTATCTGAAGCAAAATCATTTGTATCTCATGGATTTGAAGCTAAAGCTTCTACATAGCATTGATTTGAAGATAAATCATGTGTTTCGCGTGAATTTGAAGCTAAACCTTCTACATCGCGTGAATTTGAACCTAAACCTTCTACATCGCATTGATTTGAAGCTAAATCATGTGTTTCGCTTGGATTTGAAGCTATCTCGTTTGATTCGACTGCATTTGAAGCTATATCTCTTATATCGCAAGTATCTGAAGCTATATCATTTGTGTCGCATGGATTTGAAGCTAAACCTTCTATATCGCATTGATTTGAAACTAAATCATGTGTTTCGCGCGGATTTGAAGCTAAACCTTCTACATCGCATTGATATGAAGCGAAATCATGTGTTTCGCTTGGATATGAAGATAACTCGATTGATTCGTCTGCATTTGAAGCTATATCTCTTATATCGCAAGTATCTGAAGCTATATCATTTGTGTCGCATGGATTTGAAGCTAAACCTTCTATATCGCATTGATTTGAAGCTAAATCATGTGTTTCGCTTGTATTTGAAACTATCTCGTTTGATTCGTCTGCATTTGAAGCTATATCACTTATATCGCAACTATCTGATGTTAAATCATTTGTTTCGCATGGATCTGAAGCTAAACCTTCTACATCGCATTGACTTAAAGCTAAATCATGTGTTTCGCGTGGATTTGAAGCTAATCCTTCTACTTCGAATTGATTTGAAGCTAAATCATGTGCTTCGCATGGATTTGAAGATAACTTGTTTGTTCCGTCCGCATTTGAAGCTATATCTCTTATATCTCAAGTATCTGAAGCTATATCATTTGTGTCGCATGGATATTAAGCTAAACCTTCTATATCGCATTGATTTGAAGCTAAATCATGTGTTTCGCGTGGATTTGAAGCTAAACCTCCTACATCGCATTGATTTGAATCTAAATCACGTGTTTCGCTTGGATTTGAAGCTAAACCTTCTACATCGCTTGGATTTGAAGCTAAACCTTCTACATCGCATTGATTTGAAGCTAAATCATGTGTTTCGCGTGGATTTGAAGTTAAACCTTCTACATGGCAATGATTTGAAGCTAAATCATGTGATTCGCTTGGATTTGGATCTAACTCGTTTATTTCGTCTGCATTTGATGCTATATCTCTTATATCGCAAGTAACTGAAGCTTTGTCATTTGTGTCGCATGGATTTGAAACTAAACCTTCTAGATCGCATTGATTTGAAGCTAATCATGTGTTTCGCTTGGATTTGAAGCTATCTCTTTCGTTTCGTCTGCACTTGAAGCTTATATCGCATGTATCTGATGCAGAATCATTTGTCTCGCATGGATTTGAAGCTAACTCGTATGTTTCGAATGCATTTGAAGCTATATCAGATATATCCCAAGCGTTTGAAAGTAAATCATTTGTTTCGCATGGATTTGAAGCCAAACCTTCTACATCGAATTGATTTGAAGCTAAATCATGTGCTTCGCATGGATTTGAAGCTAACTCGATTGTTTCGTCTGCATTTGAAGCTATGTCTTTTATATCGCAAGTATCTGAAGCTACATCATTTGTATCGCATGGATTTGAAGCTAACTCGATTGTTTCGTGTGCATTTGAAGGTATATCTCTTATATCGCAAGTATCTGAAGCTATATCATTTGTGTCGCATGGATATGAAGCTAAACCTTCTATATCGCATTGACTTGAAGCTAAATCATGTGATTCGCGTGGATTTGAAGCTACAAATTCTACATCGCATATATTTGAAGCTAAATCATGTGTTTCACTTGGATTTGAAACTATCTCGTTTGTTTCGTCTGCATTTGAAGCTGTATCACTTATATCGCCACTATCTGATGTTAAATCATTTGTTTCGCATGGATTTGAAGCTAAATCTTCTACATCGCATTGATTTGCAGCTAAATCATGTGTTTCGCATGGAGTTGAAGCTTACTAGATTGTTTCGTCTGCATTTGAAGCTATATCACTTATAACCCAAGTGTTTGAAGCTAAATCATTTCTTTCGCATGGATTTGAAGCTAAACCTACTATACCGCATTTATTTGAAGCTAAATCATGTGTTTCGCTTGGATTTGAAGCTATCTCGTTTCTTTCGTCTGTATTTGAAGCTATATCACTTATATCGCAACTATCTGATGTTAAACCATTTGTTTCGCATGGATTTGAAGCTAAATCTTCTATATCGCATTTATTTGCAGGCTGAATCATGTGTTTCGTATGGATTTGAAGCTAACTCGTTTGCTTCGTCTGCATTTGAAGCTATATCACTTATATCCCAAGTGTTTGAAGCTAAATCATTTGTATCGCATGGATATGAAGCTAATCCTTGTACATCGCATTGATTTGAAGCTAAATCATGTGTTTGGCGTGTATTTAATGATAAACCTTCTACATCGCATTGATTTGAAGCTAAATCATGTGTTTCGCTTGGATTTGAAGCTATCTCGTTTCTTTCGTCTGCATTTGAAGCTATATCACTTATATCGCATGTTTCTGATGATGAATCATTTGTATCGCAAGAATTTGAATCTAATCCTTCTACTTCGAATTGATTTGAAGCTAAATCATGTGTTTTGCTTGGATATGAAGATAACTCGTTTGTTTCGTTCGCATTTGAAGCTATATCACATATATCCCAAGCGTTTGAAAGTAAATCATTTGCTCTAATGGATTTGAAGTTAAACCTTCTACATCGCAATGATTTGAAGCTAAACCATGTGATTCGCTTGGATTTGGATCTAACTCGTTTATTTAGTCTGCATTTGAAGCTATATCACTTATATCGCAACTATCTGATGTTAAATCATTTGTTTCGCATGGAATTGAAGCTAAACCTTCTACATCGCATTGATTTGAAGCTAAGTCATGTGATTCGCTTGGATTTGGAGCTAACTCGTTTATTTCGTCTACATTTGAAGCTATATCACTTATATCCCAAGTGTTTGAAGCTAAATCATTTGCTTCGCATGGATTTGAAGTTAAACCTTCCACATCGCAATGATTTGAAGCTAGATCATGTGATCCGCTTGGATTTGGAGCTAACTCGTTTATTTCGTCTGCATTTGAAGCTATACCACTTATATCGCAACTATCTGATGTTAAATCATCTGTTTCGCATGGATTTGAAGCTAAACCTTCTATATCGCATTGATTTGAAGCTAAATCATGTGTTTGGCGTGTATTTGACGCTAAACCTTCTACATCGCATTGATTTGAAGCTAAGTCATGTGTTTCGCTTGGATTTGAAGCTATCTCGTTTTTTTCGTCTGCATTTGAAGCTATATCACTTATATCGCAAGTATCTGAAGCTAAATCATTTGTATCGCAAGAATTTGAATCTAATCCTTCTACTTCGAATTGATTTGAAGCTAAATCATGTGTTTTGCTTGGATATGAAGATAACTCGTTTGTTTCGTTTGCATTTGAAGCTATAGCACATACATCCCAAGCGTTTGAAAGTAAATCATTTGTTCTAATGGATTTGAAGCTAAACCTTCTACATCGCATTGATTTGAAGCTAAATCATGTGTTTGGCGTGTATTTGCCGCTAAACCTTCTACATCGCATTGATTTGATGCTAAGTCATGTGTTTCGCTTGGATTTGAAGCTATCTCGTTTCTTTCGTCTGCTTCTGAAGCTATATCACTTATATCGCAACTATCTGATGTTAAACCATTTGTTTCGCATGGATTTGAATCTAAATCTTCTATATCGCATTTATTTGCAGGCTGAATCATGTGTTTCGTATGGATTTGAAGCTAACTCGTTTGCTTCGTCTGCATTTGAAGCTATATCACTTATATCCCAAGTGTTTGAAGCTAAATCATTTGTATCGCATGGATATGAAGCTAATCCTTGTACATCGCATTGATTTGAAGCTAAATCATGTGTTTGGCTTGGATATGAAGCTAACTCGTTTGTTTCGTCTGAATTTGAAGCTATATCTCCTATATCGCAAGTATCTGAAGCAAAATCATTTGTATCTCATGGATTTGAAGCTAAAGCTTCTACATAGCATTGATTTGAAGATAAATCATGTGTTTCGCGTGAATTTGAAGCTAAACCTTCTACATCGCGTGAATTTGAACCTAAACCTTCTACATCGCATTGATTTGAAGCTAAATCATGTGTTTCGCTTGGATTTGAAGCTATCTCGTTTGATTCGACTGCATTTGAAGCTATATCACTTATATCGCAACTATCTGATGTTAAATCATTTGTTTCGCATGGATTTGAAGCTAAATCTTCTACATCGCATTGATTTGCAGCTAAATCATGTGTTTCGCATGGATATGAAGCTAAACCTTCTACTTCGAATTGATTTGAAGCTAAATCATGTGTTTTGCTTGGATATGAAGATAACTCGTTTGTTTCGTTTGCATTTGAAGCTATATCACATATATCCCAAGCGTTTGAAAGTAAATCATTTGTTCTAATGGATTTGAAGTTAAACCTTCTACATCGCAATGATTTGAAGCTAAGTCATGTGATTCGCATGGATTTGGATCTAACTCGTTTATTTAGTCTGCATTTGAAGCTATATCACTTATATCGCAACTATCTGATGTTAAACCATTTGTTTCTCATGGATTTGAAGCTAAATCTTCTATATCGCATTTATTTGCAGCTGAATCATGTGTTTCGTATGGATTTGAAGCTAACTCGTTTGCTTCGTCTGCATTTGAAGCTATATCACTTATATCCCAAGTGTTTGAAGCTAAATCATTTGTTTCGCATGGATTTGAAGCTAAACCTTCTACATCGCATTGATTTGAAGCTAAATCATGTGATTCGCTTGGATTTGGATCTAACTCGTTTATTTAGTCTGCATTTGAAGCTATATCACTTATATCGCAACTATCTGATGTTAAATCAATTGTTTCGCATGGATTTGAAGCTAAACCTTCTACATCGCATTGATTTGAAGCTAAATCATGTGTTTGGCGTGTATTTGCCGCTAAACCTTCTACATCGCATTGATTTGAAGCTAAGTCATGTGTTTCGCTTGGATTTGAAGCTATCTCGTTTCTTTCGTCTGCATTTGAAGCTATATCACTTATATCGCAACTATCTGATGTTAAACCATTTGTTTCTCATGGATTTGAAGCTAAATCTTCTATATCGCATTTATTTGCAGCTGAATCATGTGTTTCGTATGGATTTGAAGCTAACTCGTTTGCTTCGTCTGCAGTTGAAGCTATATCACATATATCCCAAGCGTTTGAAAGTAAATCATTTGTTCTAATGGATTTGAAGTTAAACCTTCTACATCGCAATGATTTGAAGCTAAATCATGTGATTCGCTTGGATTTGGATCTAACTCGTTTATTTAGTCTGCATTTGAAGCTATATCACTTATATCGCAACTATCTGATGTTAAATCAATTGTTTCGCATGGATTTGAAGCTAATCCTTCTACATCGCATTGATTTGAAGCTAAATCATGTGTTTGGCGTGTATTTGCCGCTAAACCTTCTACATCGCATTGATTTGAAGCTAAGTCATGTGATCGCTTGGATTTGAAGCTATCTCGTTTCTTTCGTCTGCATTTGAAGCTATATCACTTATATCGCAACTATCTGATGTTAAACCATTTGTTTCGCATGGATTTGAAGCTAAATCTTCTATATCGCATTTATTTGCAGCTGAATCATGTGTTTCGTATGGAATTGAAGCTAACTCGTTTGCTTCGTCTGCAGTTGAAGCTATATCACATATATCCCATGTGTTTGAAGCTAAATCATTTGTTTCGCATTGATTTGAAGCTAAACCTTTTATATCGCATTGATTTGAAGCTAAATCATGTGTTTCGCGTGGATTTGAAGCTAAACCTTCTACATCGCATTGATATGAAGCTAAATCATATCTTTCGGTTGGATTTGGAGCTATCTCGTTTGTTTCGTCTGCATTTGAAGCTGTATCACTTATATCGCAACAATCTGATGTTAAATCATTTGTTTCGCATGGATTTGAGCTAAACCTTTAAAATCGCATTGATTTGAAGCTAAATCATGTGTTTCGCATGGATTTGAAGCTAACTCGTTTGTTTCGTCTGCATTTGAAGCTATATCACTTATATCGCATGTTTCTGATGCTGAATCATTTGTATCGCATGGAATGAAGATAATCCTTCTACTTCGAATTGATTTGAAGCTAAATCATGTGCTTCGCATGGATTTCAAGCTAACTCGTTTGTTTCGTTTGCATTTGAAGCTATATCACATATATCCCAAGCGTTTGAAAGTAAATCATTTGTTCTAATGGATTTGAAGTTAAACCTTCTACATCGCAATGATTTGAAGCTAAATCATGTGATTCGCTTGGATTTGGATCTAACTCGTTTATTTAGTCTGCATTTGAAGCTATATCACTTATATCGCAACTATCTGATGTTAAATCAATTGTTTCGCATGGATTTGAAGCTAAACCTTCTACATCGCATTGATTTGAAGCTAAATCATGTGTTTGGCGTGTATTTGCCGCTAAACCTTCTACATCGCATTGATTTGAAGCTAAGTCATATGTTTCGCTTGGATTTGAAGCTATCTCGTTTCTTTCGTCTGCATTTGAAGCTGTATCACTTATATCGCAACAATCTGATGTTAAATCATTTGTTTCGCATGGATTTGAGCTAAACCTTCTACATCGCATTGATTTGAAGCTAAATCATGTGTTTCGCATGGATTTGAAGCTAACTCGTTTGTTTCGTCTGCATTTGAAGCTATATCACTTATATCGCATGTTTCTGATGCTGAATCATTTGTATCGCATGGATTTGAAGCTAAACCTTCTACTTCGAATTGATTTGAAGCTAAATCATGTGCTTTGCATGGATTTGAAGCTAACTCGTTTGTTTCGTCTGCATTTGAAGCTATATCTCTTATATCCCAAGTATCTGAAGCTATATCATTTGTGTCGCACGGATTTGAAGCTAAACCTTCTATATCGCATTGATATGAAGCTAAATCATGTGTTTCGCGTGGATTTGAAGCTAAACCTTCTACGTCGCATTGATTTGAAGCTAAATCATGTGTTTCGCTTGGATTTGAAACTATCTCGTTTGATTCGTCTGCATTTGAAGTTATATCACTTATATCGCAACTATCTGATGTTAAATCATTTGTTTCGCATGGATTTGAAGCTAAACCTTCTACATCGCATTGATTTGCAGCTAAATCATGTGTTTCGCATGGATTTGAATGTAACTCGTTTGTTTCTCCTGCATTTGAAGCTATATATCTTATATCGCAAGTATCTGAAGCTATATCATTTGTGTCGCATGGATTTTAAGCTAACTCGTTTGTTTTGTCTGCTTTTGAAGCTATATCACTTATATCCCAAGTGTTTGAAGCTAAATCATTTGCTTCACATGGATTTGAAGTTAAACCTTCCACATCGCAATGATTTGAAGCTAAATCATGTGATTCGCTTGGATTTGTTGCTAACTCGTTTGTTTCGTTCGCATTTGAAGCTATATCACATATATCCCAAGCGTTTGAAAGTAAATCATTTGTTCTAATGGATTTGAAGCTAAACCTTCTACATCGCAATGATTTGAAGCTAAATCATGTGATTCGCTTGGATTTGGATCTAACTCGTTTATTTAGTCTGCATTTGAAGCTATATCACTTATATCGCAACTATCTGATGTTAAATCATTTGTTTCGCATGGATTTGAAGCTAAACCTTCTACATCGCATTGATTTGAAGCTAAATCATGTGTTTGGCGTGTATTTGCCGCTAAACCTTCTACATCGCATTGATTTGAAGCTAAGTCATGTGTTTCGCTTGGATTTGAAGCTATCTCGTTTGATTCGACTGCATTTGAAGCTATATCACTTATATCGCAACTATCTGATGTTAAATCATTTGTTTCGCATGGATTTGAAGCTAAATCTTCTACATCGCATTGATTTGCAGCTAAATCATGCGTTTCGCATGGATTTGAAGCTAAACCTTCTACATCGCATTGATTTAAAGCTAAATCATGTCTTTCGCTTGGATATGAAGCTAACTCGTTTGATTCGTCTGCATCTGATGCTATATCTCTTATATCGCAAGTATCTGAAGCTAAATCATTTGTATCGCATGGATATGAAGCTAATCCTTCTACATCGCATTGATTTGAAGCTAAATCATGTGTTTGGCTTGGATATGAAGCTAACTCGTTTGTTTCGTCTGAATTTGATGCTAAATCTCTTATATCGCAAGTATCTGTAGCTAAATCTTTTGTGTCTCATGGATTTGAAGCGAAAGCTTCTACATAGCATTGATTTGAAGATTAATCATGTGTTTTTGCGTGGCTTTGAAGCTAACTCGTTTGTGTTTGTCCTGCATTTGAAGCTCTATCTCTTATATCGCAAGTATCTGAAGCTATATCATTTGTGTCGCATGGATTTGAAGCTAAACCTTCTATATCGCATTGATTTGAAGCTAAATCATGTGTTTCGCATGGATTTGAAGCTAAACCTTCTATATCGCATTGAATTGAAGCTTAATCATGTGTTTCGCTTGGATTTGAAGCTAAACATTCTACATCGCATTGATTTGAATCTAAATCATGTGTTTTGCTTGGATTTGATGCTATCTAGTTTGTTTCGACTGCATTTGAAGCTATATCACTTATATCCAAAGTGTTTGAAGCTAAATCATTTGTTTCGCATGGATCTGAAGCTAAATCTTCTATATCGCATTGATTTGAAGCTAAATCATGTGTTTCGCGTGGATTTGAAGCTCACTCGTTTGCTTCGTCTGCATTTGAAGCTATATCACTTATATCCCACGTGTTTGAAGCTAAATCATTTGTTTTGCATGGATTTGAAGCTAAACCTTCTACATCGCATTGATTTGAAGCTAAATCATGTGTTTCGCTTGGATTTGAAGCTATCTCTTTTGTTTCGTCTGCATTTGAAGCTATATCACTTATATCGCATGTTTCTGATGCTGAATCATTTGTTTCGCATGGAATGAAGATAATCCTTCTACTTCGAATTGATTTGAAGCTAAATTATGTGCTTCGCATGGATTTGAAGCTAACTCGTTTGTTTCGTCTGCATTTGAAGCTATATCTATTATATCGCAACTATCTGATTTTATATCATTTGTGTAGCATGGATTTGAAGCTAAACCTTCTATATCGCATTGATTTGTAGCGAAATCATGTGTTTCGCGTGGATTTGAAGCTAAACCTTCTACATCGCATTGATTTGAAGCTAAATCATGTTTTTCGCTTGGATTTGAAACTATCTCGTTTGTTTCGTCTATATTTGAAGCTATATCACTTATACCGTAACTATCTGATGTTAAATCATTTGTTTCGCATGGATTTGAAGCTAATCCTTCTACTTCGAATTGATTTGAAGCTAAATCATGTGCTTCGCATGGATTTGAAGCTAACTCTTTTGTTTCGTCTGCATTTGAAGCTATATCTCTTATATCGCAAGTATCTGAAGCTAAATCATTTGTATCGCAAGGATTTGAAGCTAATCCTTCTACTTCGAATTGATTTGAAGCTAAATCATGTGTTTGGTTTGGATACGAAGCTAACTCGTTTGTTACGTCGGAATTTGAAGCTATATCTCTTATAACGCAAGTATCTGAAGCTAAATCATATGTGTCTGATGGAGTTGAAGCTAAAGCTTCTACATAGCATCGATTTGAAGCTAAATCATGTGTTTCGCTTAGATTTGGAGCTATCTCGTTTGTTTCGTCTGCATTTGAAGCTATATCACTTATATCGCAACTATCTGATGTTAAATCATTTGTTTCGCATGGATTTGAAGCTAAACCTTCTACATCGCATTGATTTGAAGCATGATCATCTGTTTTGCATGGATATGAAGCTAACTCGTTTGTTTCGTCTGAATTTGAAGCTATATCACTTATATCGCAAGTATCTGAAGCTAAATCATTTGAGTCGCATGGATTTGAAGCTAAACCTTCTACATCGCATTGATTTGAAGCTAAATCATGTTTTTCGCTTGGATTTGAAACTATCTCGTTTGTTTCGTCTCCATTTGAAGCTATATCACTTATATCGCAACTATCTGATGTTAAATCATTTGTTTCGCATGGATTTGAAGCTAATCCTTCTACTTCGAATCGATTTAAAGCTAAATCATGTGTTTCGCTTGGATATGAAGCTAACTCGTTTGTTTCATCTGCATTTGAAGCTATATCTCTTATATCGCAAGTATCTGAAGCTAAATCATTTGTATCGCAAGGATTTGAAGCTAATCCTTCTACTTCGAATTGATTTGAAGCTAAATCATATGTTTGGTTTGGATACGAAGCTAACTCGTTTGTTTCGTCGGAATTTGAAGCTTTATCTCTTATAACGCAAGTATCTGAAGCTAAATAATATGTGTCTCATGGATTTGAAGCTAAAGCTTCGACATATAATTGATTTGAAGATCAATCATGTGTTTTTACGTGGATTTGAGGCTAACTCGTTTGTTTCTCCTGCATTTGAAGCTATATCACTTAGATCGCATGTATCTGATGCTAAATCATTTGTTTCGCATGGATTTGAATCTAATCCTTCTACTTCGAATTGATTTGAAGCTCAATCATTTGCTTCGCATGCATTTGAAGCTAAACCTTTTATATCGCATTGATTTGATGCTAAATCATGTGTTTGGCGTGTAATTAACGCTAAACCTTCTACATCGCATTTATTTGCAGCTGAATCATGTGTTTCGCATGGATTTGAAGCTAACTCGTTTGCTTCCTCTGCATTTGAAGCTATATCAAATATATCCCATGTGTTTGAAGCTAAATCATTTGTTTCGCATTGATTTGAAGCTAAACCTTTTATATCGCATTGATTTGAAGCTAAATCATGTGTTTCGCGTGGATTTGAAGCTAAACCTTCTACATCGCATTGATTTGAAGCTAAATCATGTGCTTCGCTTGGATTTGGAGCTATCTCGTTTGTATCGTCTGTATTTGAAGCTATATCACTTATATCGCAACTATCTGATGTTAAATCATTTGTTTCGCATGGGTTTGAAGCTAAACCTTCTACATCGCATTGATTTGAAGCATAATCATATGTTTTGCATGGATTTGAAGCTAACTCGTTTGTTTCTCCTGCATTTGAAGCTATATCACTTATATCGCAAGTATCTGAAGCTAAATCATTTGTGTCGCATGGATTTGAAGCTAAACCTTCTGCATCGCATTGATTTGAAGCTAAATCATGTGTTTCGCTTGGATTTGAAACTATCTCGTTTGTTTCGTCTGCATTTGAAGCTATATCACTTATATCGCAACTATCTGATGTTAAATCATTTGTTTCGCATGGATTTGAATCTAATCCTTCTACTTCGAATTGATTTGAAGCTAAATCATGTGCTTCGCATGGATTTGAAGCAAACTCTTTTGTTTCGTCTGCATTTGAAGCTATATCTCTTATATCGCAAGTATCTGAAGCTATATCATTTTTGTCGCATGGATTTGAAGCTAAACCTTTTATATCGCATTGATTTGAAGCTTAATCATGTGTTTCGCGTGGATTTGAAGCTAAACCTTCTACATCCCAAGTGTTTGAAGCTAAATCATTTGTTTCGCATGGATTTGAAGCTAAATCTTCTACATCGCATTGATTTGCAGCACTATCATGTGTTTCGCATGGATTTGAATCTAACTCGTTTGTTTCGTCTGCATTTGAAGCTATATCTCTTATATCGCAAGTATCTGAAGCTAAATCATTTGTGTCGCATGGATTTGAAGCTAAAACTTCTATATCGCATTGATTTGAAGCTAAATCATGTGTTTCGCGTGAATTTGAAGCTAAACCTTCTACATCGCATTGATTTGAAGCTAAATCATGTGTATCGCATGGATTTGAAACTAACTCGTTTGTTTCGTCTGCATTTGAAGCTATATCACTTATATCGCAACTATCTGATGTTTAATCATTTGTGTCGCATGGATTTGAAGCTAAAACTTCTATATCGCATTGATTTGAAGCTAAATCATGTGTTTCGCGTGAATTTGAAGCTAAACCTTCTACATCGCATTGATTTGAAGCTAAATCATGTGTTTGGCTTGGATATGAAGCTAACTCGTTTGTTTCGTCTGAATTTGATGCTATATCTCTTATATCGCAAGTATCTGTAGCTAAATCTTTTGTGTCTCATGGATTTGAAGCTAAATCTTCTACATCGCATTGATTTGCAGCTAAATCATGCGTTTCGCATGGATTTGAAGCTAAACCTTCTACATCGCATTGATTTAAAGCTAAATCATGTCTTTCGCTTGGATATGAAGCTAACTCGTTTGATTCGTCTGCATCTGAAGCTATATCTCTTATATCGCAAGTATCTGAAGCTAAATCATTTGTATCGCATGGATATGAAGCTAATCCTTCTACATCGCATTGATTTGAAGCTAAATCATGTGTTTGGCTTGGATATGAAGCTAACTCGTTTGTTTCGTCTGAATTTGATGCTATATCTCTTATATCGCAAGTATCTGTAGCTAAATCTTTGTGTCTCATGGATTTGAAGCGAAAGCTTCTACATAGCATTGATTTGAAGATTAATCATGTGTTTTTGCGTGGCTTTGAAGCTAACTCGTTTGTGTTTGTCCTGCATTTGAAGCTCTATCTCTTATATCGCAAGTATCTGAAGCTATATCATTTGTGTCGCATGGATTTGAAGCTAAACCTTCTATATCGCATTGATTTGAAGCTAAATCATGTGTTTCGGATGGATTTGAAGCTAAACCTTCTATATCGCATTGAATTGAAGCTAAATTATGTGTTTCGCGTGTATTTGAAGCTAAACATTCTACATCGCATTGATTTGAAGCTAAATCATGTGTTTTGCTTGGATTTGATGCTATCTAGTTTGTTTCGACTGCATTTGAAGCTATATCACTTATATCCAAAGTGTTTGAAGCTAAATCATTTGTTTCGCATGGATCTGAAGCTAAATCTTCTATATCGCATTGATTTGAAGCTAAATCATGTGTTTCGCGTGGATTTGAAGCTCACTCGTTTGCTTCGTCTGCATTTGAAGCTATATCACTTATATCCCACGTGTTTGAAGCTAAATCATTTGTTTTGCATGGATTTGAAGCTAAACCTTCTACATCGCATTGATTTGAAGCTAAATCATGTGTTTCGCTTGGATTTGAAGCTATCTCTTTTGTTTCGTCTGCATTTGAAGCTATATCACTTATATCGCATGTTTCTGATGCTGAATCATTTGTTTCGCATGGAATGAAGATAATCCTTCTACTTCGAATTGACTTGAAGCTAAATTATGTGCTTCGCATGGATTTGAAGCTAACTCGTTTGTTTCGTCTGCATTTGAAGCTATATCTATTATATCGCAACTATCTGATTTTATATCATTTGTGTAGCATGGATTTGAAGCTAAACCTTCTATATCGCATTGATTTGTAGCGAAATCATGTGTTTCGCGTGGATTTGAAGCTAAACCTTCTACATCGCATTGATTTGAAGCTAAATCATGTTTTTCGCTTGGATTTGAAACTATCTCGTTTGTTTCGTCTGTATTTGAAGCTATATCACTTATACCGTAACTATCTGATGTTAAATCATTTGTTTCGCATGGATTTGAAGCTAATCCTTCTACTTCGAATTGATTTGAAGCTAAATCATGTGCTTCGCATGGATTTGAAGCTAACTCTTTTGTTTCGTCTGCATTTGAAGCTATATCTCTTATATCGCAAGTATCTGAAGCTAAATCATTTGTATCGCAAGGATTTGAAGCTAATCCTTCTACTTCGAATTGATTTGAAGCTAAATCATGTGTTTGGTTTGGATACGAAGCTAACTCGTTTGTTACGTCGGAATTTGAAGCTATATCTCTTATAACGCAAGTATCTGAAGCTAAATCATATGTGTCTGATGGAGTTGAAGCTAAAGCTTCTACATAGCATCGATTTGAAGCTAAATCATGTGTTTCGCTTGGATTTGGAGCTATCTCGTTTGTTTCATCTGCATTTGAAGCTATATCACTTATATCGCAACTATCTGATGTTAAATCATTTGTTTCGCATGGATTTGAAGCTAAACCTTCTACATCGCATTGATTTGAAGCATGATCATCTGTTTTGCATGGATATGAAGCTAACTCGTTTGTTTCGTCTGAATTTGAAGCTATATCACTTATATCGCAAGTATCTGAAGCTAAATCATTTGAGTCGCATGGATTTGAAGCTAAACCTTCTACATCGCATTGATTTGAAGCTAAATCATGTTTTTCGCTTGGATTTGAAACTATCTCGTTTGTTTCGTCTCCATTTGAAGCTATATCACTTATATCGCAACTATCTGATGTTAAATCATTTGTTTCGCATGGATTTGAAGCTAATCCTTCTACTTCGAATCGATTTAAAGCTAAATCATGTGTTTCGCTTGGATATGAAGCTAACTCGTTTGTTTCATCTGCATTTGAAGCTATATCTCTTATATCGCAAGTATCTGAAGCTAAATCATTTGTATCGCAAGGATTTGAAGCTAATCCTTCTACTTCGAATTGATTTGAAGCTAAATCATATGTTTGGTTTGGATACGAAGCTAACTCGTTTGTTTCGTCGGAATTTGAAGCTTTATCTCTTATAACGCAAGTATCTGAAGCTAAATAATATGTGTCTCATGGATTTGAAGCTAAAGCTTCGACATATAATTGATTTGAAGATCAATCATGTGTTTTTACGTGGATTTGAGGCTAACTCGTTTGTTTCTCCTGCATTTGAAGCTATATCACTTAGATCGCATGTATCTGATGCTAAATCATTTGTTTCGCATGGATTTGAATCTAATCCTTCTACTTCGAATTGATTTGAAGCTCAATCATTTGCTTCGCATGCATTTGAAGCTAAACCTTTTATATCGCATTGATTTGATGCTAAATCATGTGTTTGGCGTGTAATTAACGCTAAACCTTCTACATCGCATTTATTTGCAGCCGAATCATGTGTTTCGCATGGATTTGAAGCTAACTCGTTTGCTTCCTCTGCATTTGAAGCTATATCAAATATATCCCATGTGTTTGAAGCTAAATCATTTGTTTCGCATTGATTTGAAGCTAAACCTTTTATATCGCATTGATTTGAAGCTAAATCATGTGTTTCGCGTGGATTTGAAGCTAAACCTTCTACATCGCATTGATTTGAAGCTAAATCATGTGTTTCGCTTGGATTTGGAGCTATCTCGTTTGTATCGTCTGTATTTGAAGCTATATCACTTATATCGCAACTATCTGATGTTAAATCATTTGTTTCGCATGGGTTTGAAGCTAAACCTTCTACATCGCATTGATTTGAAGCATAATCATATGTTTTGCATGGATTTGAAGCTAACTCGTTTGTTTCTCCTGCATTTGAAGCTATATCACTTATATCGCAAGTATCTGAAGCTAAATCATTTGTGTCGCATGGATTTGAAGCTAAACCTTCTGCATCGCATTGATTTGAAGCTAAATCATGTGTTTCGCTTGGATTTGAAACTATCTCGTTTGTTTCGTCTGCATTTGAAGCTATATCACTTATTTCGCAACTATCTGATGTTAAATCATTTGTTTCGCATGGATTTGAATCTAATCCTTCTACTTCGAATTGATTTGAAGCTAAATCATGTGCTTCGCATGGATTTGAAGCAAACTCTTTTGTTTCGTCTGCATTTGAAGCTATATCTCTTATATCGCAATTATCTGAAGCTATATCATTTTTGTCGCATGGATTTGAAGCTAAACCTTTTATATCGCATTGATTTGAAGCTTAATCATGTGTTTCGCGTGGATTTGAAGCTAAACCTTCTACATCCCAAGTGTTTGAAGCTAAATCATTTGTTTCGCATGGATTTGAAGCTAAATCTTCTACATCGCATTGATTTGCAGCACTATCATGTGTTTCGCAAGGATTTGAATCTAACTCGTTTGTTTCGTCTGCATTTGAAGCTATATCTCTTATATCGCAAGTATCTGAAGCTAAATCATTTGTGTCGCATGGATTTGAAGCTAAAACTTCTATATCGCATTGATTTGAAGCTAAATCATGTGTTTCGCGTGAATTTGAAGCTAAACCTTCTACATCGCATTGATTTGAAGCTAAATCATGTGTATCGCATGGATTTGAAACTAACTCGTTTGTTTCGTCTGCATTTGAAGCTATATCACTTATATCGCAACTATCTGATGTTTAATCATTTGTGTCGCATGGATTTGAAGCTAAAACTTCTATATCGCATTGATTTGAAGCTAAATCATGTGTTTCGCGTGAATTTGAAGCTAAACCTTCTACATCGCATTGATTTGAAGCTAAATCATGTGTTTGGCTTGGATATGAAGCTAACTCGTTTGTTTCGTCTGAATTTGATGCTATATCTCTTATATCGCAAGTATCTGTAGCTAAATCTTTTGTGTCTCATGGATTTGAAGCTAAATCTTCTACATCGCATTGATTTGCAGCTAAATCATGCGTTTCGCATGGATTTGAAGCTAAACCTTCTACATCGCATTGATTTAAAGCTAAATCATGTCTTTCGCTTGGATATGAAGCTAACTCGTTTGATTCGTCTGCATCTGAAGCTATATCTCTTATATCGCAAGTATCTGAAGCTAAATCATTTGTATCGCATGGATATGAAGCTAATCCTTCTACATCGCATTGATTTGAAGCTAAATCATGTGTTTGGCTTGGATATGAAGCTAACTCGTTTGTTTCGTCTGAATTTGATGCTATATCTCTTATATCGCAAGTATCTGTAGCTAAATCTTTTGTGTCTCATGGATTTGAAGCGAAAGCTTCTACATAGCATTGATTTGAAGATTAATCATGTGTTTTTGCGTGGCTTTGAAGCTACCTCGTTTGTGTTTGTCCTGCATTTGAAGCTCTATCTCTTATATCGCAAGTATCTGAAGCTATATCATTTGTGTCGCATGGATTTGAAGCTAAACCTTCTATATCGCATTGATTTGAAGCTAAATCATGTGTTTCGCATGGATTTGAAGCTAAACCTTCTATATCGCATTGAATTGAAGCTAAATTATGTGTTTCGCGTGTATTTGAAGCTAAACATTCTACATCGCATTGATTTGAAGCTAAATCATGTGTTTTGCTTGGATTTGATGCTATCTAGTTTGTTTCGACTGCATTTGAAGCTATATCACTTATATCCAAAGTGTTTGAAGCTAAATCATTTGTTTCGCATGGATCTGAAGCTAAATCTTCTATATCGCATTGATTTGAAGCTAAATCATGTGTTTCGCGTGGATTTGAAGCTCACTCGTTTGCTTCGTCTGCATTTGAAGCTATATCACTTATATCCCACGTGTTTGAAGCTAAATCATTTGTTTTGCATGGATTTGAAGCTAAACCTTCTACATCGCATTGATTTGAAGCTAAATCATGTGTTTCGCTTGGATTTGAAGCTATCTCTTTTGTTTCGTCTGCATTTGAAGCTATATCACTTATATCGCATGTTTCTGATGCTGAATCATTTGTTTCGCATGGAATGAAGATAATCCTTCTACTTCGAATTGATTTGAAGCTAAATTATGTGCTTCGCATGGATTTGAAGCTAACTCGTTTGTTTCGTCTGCATTTGAAGCTATATCTATTATATCGCAACTATCTGATTTTATATCATTTGTGTAGCATGGATTTGAAGCTAAACCTTCTATATCGCATTGATTTGTAGCGAAATCATGTGTTTCGCGTGGATTTGAAGCTAAACCTTCTACATCGCATTGATTTGAAGCTAAATCATGTTTTTCGCTTGGATTTGAAACTATCTCGTTTGTTTCGTCTGTATTTGAAGCTATATCACTTATACCGTAACTATCTGATGTTAAATCATTTGTTTCGCATGGATTTGAAGCTAATCCTTCTACTTCGAATTGATTTGAAGCTAAATCATGTGCTTCGCATGGATTTGAAGCTAACTCTTTTGTTTCGTCTGCATTTGAAGCTATATCTCTTATATCGCAAGTATCTGAAGCTAAATCATTTGTATCGCAAGGATTTGAAGCTAATCCTTCTACTTCGAATTGATTTGAAGCTAAATCATGTGTTTGGTTTGGATACGAAGCTAACTCGTTTGTTACGTCGGAATTTGAAGCTATATCTCTTATAACGCAAGTATCTGAAGCTAAATCATATGTGTCTGATGGAGTTGAAGCTAAAGCTTCTACATAGCATCGATTTGAAGCTAAATCATGTGTTTCGCTTGGATTTGGAGCTATCTCGTTTGTTTCATCTGCATTTGAAGCTATATCACTTATATCGCAACTATCTGATGTTAAATCATTTGTTTCGCATGGATTTGAAGCTAAACCTTCTACATCGCATTGATTTGAAGCACGATCATCTGTTTTGCATGGATATGAAGCTAACTCGTTTGTTTCGTCTGAATTTGAAGCTATATCACTTATATCGCAAGTATCTGAAGCTAAATCATTTGAGTCGCATGGATTTGAAGCTAAACCTTCTACATCGCATTGATTTGAAGCTAAATCATGTTTTTCGCTTGGATTTGAAACTATCTCGTTTGTTTCGTCTCCATTTGAAGCTATATCACTTATATCGCAACTATCTGATGTTAAATCATTTGTTTTGCATGGATTTGAAGCTAATCCTTCTACTTCGAATCGATTTAAAGCTAAATCATGTGTTTCGCTTGGATATGAAGCTAACTCGTTTGTTTCATCTGCATTTGAAGCTATATCTCTTATATCGCAAGTATCTGAAGCTAAATCATTTGTATCGCAAGGATTTGAAGCTAATCCTTCTACTTCGAATTGATTTGAAGCTAAATCATATGTTTGGTTTGGATACGAAGCTAACTCGTTTGTTTCGTCGGAATTTGAAGCTTTATCTCTTATAACGCAAGTATCTGAAGCTAAATAATATGTGTCTCATGGATTTGAAGCTAAAGCTTCGACATATAATTGATTTGAAGATCAATCATGTGTTTTTACGTGGATTTGAGGCTAACTCGTTTGTTTCTCCTGCATTTGAAGCTATATCACTTAGATCGCATGTATCTGATGCTAAATCATTTGTTTCGCATGGATTTGAATCTAATCCTTCTACTTCGAATTGATTTGAAGCTCAATCATTTGCTTCGCATGCATTTGAAGCTAAACCTTTTATATCGCATTGATTTGATGCTAAATCATGTGTTTGGCGTGTAATTAACGCTAAACCTTCTACATCGCATTTATTTGCAGCTGAATCATGTGTTTCGCATGGATTTGAAGCTAACTCGTTTGCTTCCTCTGCATTTGAAGCTATATCAAATATATCCCATGTGTTTGAAGCTAAATCATTTGTTTCGCATTGATTTGAAGCTAAACCTTTTATATCGCATTGATTTGAAGCTAAATCATGTGTTTCGCGTGGATTTGAAGCTAAACCTTCTACATCGCATTGATTTGAAGCTAAATCATGTGCTTCGCTTGGATTTGGAGCTATCTCGTTTGTATCGTCTGTATTTGAAGCTATATCACTTATATCGCAACTATCTGATGTTAAATCATTTGTTTCGCATGGGTTTGAAGCTAAACCTTCTACATCGCATTGATTTGAAGCATAATCATATGTTTTGCATGGATTTGAAGCTAACTCGTTTGTTTCTCCTGCATTTGAAGCTATATCACTTATATCGCAAGTATCTGAAGCTAAATCATTTGTGTCGCATGGATTTGAAGCTAAACCTTCTGCATCGCATTGATTTGAAGCTAAATCATGTGTTTCGCTTGGATTTGAAACTATCTCGTTTGTTTCGTCTGCATTTGAAGCTATATCACTTATATCGCAACTATCTAATGTTAAATCATTTGTTTCGCATGGATTTGAATCTAATCCTTCTACTTCGAATTGATTTGAAGCTAAATCATGTGCTTCGCATGGATTTGAAGCAAACTCTTTTGTTTCGTCTGCATTTGAAGCTATATCTCTTATATCGCAAGTATCTGAAGCTATATCATTTTTGTCGCATGGATTTGAAGCTAAACCTTTTATATCGCATTGATTTGAAGCTTAATCATGTGTTTCGCGTGGATTTGAAGCTAAACCTTCTACATCCCAAGTGTTTGAAGCTAAATCATTTGTTTCGCATGGATTTGAAGCTAAATCTTCTACATCGCATTGATTTGCAGCACTATCATGTGTTTCGCATGGATTTGAATCTAACTCGTTTGTTTCTCCTGCATTTGAAGCTATATCACTTAGATCGCATGTATCTGATGCTAAATCATTTGTTTCGCATGGATTTGAATCTAATCCTTCTACTTCGAATTGATTTGAAGCTCAATCATTTGCTTCGCATGCATTTGAAGCTAAACCTTTTATATCGCATTGATTTGATGCTAAATCATGTGTTTGGCGTGTAATTAACGCTAAACCTTCTACATCGCATTTATTTGCAGCTGAATCATGTGTTTCGCATGGATTTGAAGCTAACTCGTTTGCTTCCTCTGCATTTGAAGCTATATCAAATATATCCCATGTGTTTGAAGCTAAATCATTTGTTTCGCATTGATTTGAAGCTAAACCTTTTATATCGCATTGATTTGAAGCTAAATCATGTGTTTCGCGTGGATTTGAAGCTAAACCTTCTACATCGCATTGATTTGAAGCTAAATCATGTGCTTCGCTTGGATTTGGAGCTATCTCGTTTGTATCGTCTGTATTTGAAGCTATATCACTTATATCGCAACTATCTGATGTTAAATCATTTGTTTCGCATGGGTTTGAAGCTAAACCTTCTACATCGCATTGATTTGAAGCATAATCATATGTTTTGCATGGATTTGAAGCTAACTCGTTTGTTTCTCCTGCATTTGAAGCTATATCACTTATATCGCAAGTATCTGAAGCTAAATCATTTGTGTCGCATGGATTTGAAGCTAAAACTTCTATATCGCATTGATTTGAAGCTAAATCATGTGTTTCGCGTGAATTTGAAGCTAAACCTTCTACATCGCATTGATTTGAAGCTAAATCATGTGTATCGCATGGATTTGAAACTAACTCGTTTGTTTCGTCTGCATTTGAAGCTATATCACTTATATCGCAACTATCTGATGTTTAATCATTTGTGTCGCATGGATTTGAAGCTAAAACTTCTATATCGCATTGATTTGAAGCTAAATCATGTGTTTCGCGTGAATTTGAAGCTAAACCTTCTACATCGCATTGATTTGAAGCTAAATCATGTGTTTGGCTTGGATATGAAGCTAACTCATTTGTTTCGTCTGAATTTGATGCTATATCTCTTATATCGCAAGTATCTGTAGCTAAATCTTTTGTGTCCCATGAATTTGAAGCGAAAGCTTCTACATAGCATTGATTTGAAGATTAATCATGTGTTTTTGCGTGGCTTTGAAGCTAACTCGTTTGTGTTTCTCCTGCATTTGAAGCTCTATCTCTTGTATCGCAAGTATCTGAAGCTATATCATTTGTGTCGCATGGATTTGAAGCTAAACCTTCTATATCGCATTGATTTGAAGCTAAATCATGTGTTTCGCATGGATTTGAAGCTAAACCTTCTATATCGCATTGAATTGAAGCTAAATTATGTGTTTCGCGTGTATTTGAAGCTAAACATTCTGCATCGCATTGATTTGAAGCTAAATCATGTGTTTTGCTTGGATTTGATGCTATCTAGTTTGTTTCGTCTGCATTTGAAGCTATATCACTTATATCCCAAGTGTTTGAAGCTAAATCATTTGTTTCGCATGGATCAGAAGCTAAATCTTCTATATCGCATTGATTTGAAGCTAAATCATGTGTTTCGCGTGGATTTGAAGCGCACTCGTTTGCTTCGTCTGCATTTGAAGCTATATCACTTATATCCCACGTGTTTGAAGCTAAATCATTTGTTTTGCATGGATTTGAAGCTAAACCTTCTACATCGCATTGATTTGAAGCTAAATCATGTGTTTCGCTTGGATTTGAAGCTATCTCTTTTGTTTCGTCTGCATTTGAAGCAATATCACTTATATCGCATGTTTCTGATGCTGAATCATTTGTTTCGCATGGAATGAAGATAATCCTTCTACTTCGAATTGATTTGAAGCTAAATTATGTGCTTCGCATGGATTTGAAGCTGACTCGTTTGTTTCGTCTGCATTTGAAGCTATATCTATTATATCGCAAGTATCTGAAGCTATATCATTTGTGTCGCATGGATTTGAAGCTAAACCTTCTATATCGCATTGATTTGAAGCTAAATCATGTGTTTCGCGTGGATTTGAAGCTAAACCTTCTACGTCGCATTGATTTGAAGCTAAATCATGTGTTTCGCTTGGATTTGAAGCTCTCTCTTTTGTTACGTCTGCATTTGACGCTCTATCACTTATATCGCATGTATCTGATGCTGAATCATTTGTGTCGCATGGATTTGAAACTAATCCTTCTACTTCGAATTGATTTGAAGCTAAATCACGTGTTTCGCATGGATATGAAGCTAACTCGTTTGTTTCGACTGCATTTGAAGCTATATATCTTATATCGCAAGTATCTGAAGCTATATAATTTGTGTCGCATGGATTTGAAGCTAAACCTTCTATATCGCATTGATTTGCAGCTAAATCATGTGTTTCGCATGGATTTTAATCTAGACCTTCTACATCGCATTGATTTAAAGCTAAATCATGTCTTTCGCTTGGATTTGAAACTATCTCGTTTGATTCGTCTTCATTTGAAGTTATATCACTTATATCGCAACTATCTGATGTTAAATCATTTGTTTCGCATGGATTTGAATCTAAATCTTCTACATCGCATTGATTTGCAGCTAAATCATGTGTTTCGCATGGATTTGAATGTAACTCGTTTGTTTCTCCTGCATTTGAAGCTATATCACTTATGTCACAACTATCTGATGTTCAATCATTTGTTTCGCATAGATTTGAATCTAATCCTTCTACTTCGAAATGATTTGAAGCTAAATCATGTGCTTCGCATGGATTTGATGCTAACTCGTTTATTTCGTCTGCATTTGAAGCTATATCTCTTATATCGCAAGTATCTGAAGCTATATCATTTGTGTCGCATGGATTTTAAGCTAACTCGTTTGTTTCGCCTGCTTTTGAAGCTATATCACTTATTTCCCAAGTGTTTGAAGCTAAATCATTTGCTTCGCATGGATTTGAAGTTAAACCTTCCACATCGCATTGATTTGAAGCTAAATCATGTGTTTGGCGTGTATTTGCCGCTAAACCTTCTACATGGCATTGATTTGAAGCTAAGTCATGTGTTTCGCTTGGATTTGAAGCTATCTCGTTTCTTTCGTCTGCATTTGAAGCTATATCACTTATATCGCAACTATCTGATGTTAAACCATTTGTTTCGAATGGATGTGAAGCTAAATCTTCAACACTGCATTGATTTGCAGCTAAATCATGTGTATCGCATGGATTTGAAGCTAATCCTTCTACTTCGAATTGATATGAAGCTAAATCATGTGTTTTGCTTGGATATGAAGCTAACTCGTTTGTTTCGCCTGCTTTTGAAGCTATATCACTTATATCGCATGTATCTGATGCTAAATCATTTGTATCGCATAGATTTGAAGCTAATCCTTCTACTTCGAATTGATTTGAAGCTAAATCATTTGTTTCGCATGGATTTGAAGTTAACTCGTTTGTTTCGTCTGCATTTGAAGCTATATCACTTATATCCCAAGTGTTTGAAGCTAAATCATTAGCTTCGCATGGATTTGAAGTTAAACCTTCCACATCGCAATGATTTGAAGCTAAATCATGTGATTCGCTTGGATTTGGTGCTAACTCGTTTGTTTCGTTTGCATTTGCAGCTATATCACATATATCCCAAGCGTTTGAAAGTAAATCATTTGTTCTAATGGATTTGAAGTTAAACCTTCTACATCGCAATGATTTGAAGCTAAATCATGTGATTCGCTTGGATTTGAATCTAACTCGTTTATTTAGTCTGCATTTGAAGCTATATCACTTATATCGCAACTATCTGATGTTAAATCATTTGTATCGCATGGATTTGAAGCTAAACCTTCTACATCGCATTGATTTTAAGCTAAATCATGTGTTTGGCGTGTATTTGCCGCTAAACCTTCTACATCGCATTGATTTGAAGCTAAGTCATGTGTTTCGCTTGGATTTGAAGCTATCTCGTTTCTTTCGTCTGCATTTGAAGCTATATCACTTATATCGCAACTATCTGATGTTAAACCATTTGTTTCGCATGGATTTGAAGCTAAATCTTCTATATCGCATTTATTTGCAGCTGAATCATGTGTTTCGTATGGATTTGAAGCTAACTCGTTTGCGTCGTCTGCATTTGAAGCTATATCACTTATATCCCAAGTGTTTGAAGCTAAATCATTTGTTTCGCATGGATTTGAAGCTAAACCTTCTACATCGCATTGATTTGAAGCTAAATCATGTGTTTCGCTTGGATTTGAAGCTATCTCTTTTGTTTCGTCTGCATTTGAAGCTATATCACTTATATCGCATGTTTCTGATGCTGAATCATTTGTATCGCATGGAATGAAGATAATCCTTCTACTTCGAATCGATTTGAAGCTAAATTATGTGCTTCGCATGGATTTGAAGCTAACTCGTTTGTTTCGTCTGCATTTGAAGCTATATCTATTATATCGCAAGTATCTGATGCTATATCATTTGTGTCGCATGGATTTGAAGCTAAACCTTCTATATCGCATTGATTTGAAGCTAAATCATGTGTTTCGCGTGGATTTGAAGCTAAACCTTCTACGTCGCATTGATTTGGAGCTAAATCATGTGTTTCGCTTGGATTTGAAGCTATCTCTTTTGTTACGTCTGCATTTGACGCTCTATCACTTATATCGCATGTATCTGATGCTGAATCATTTGTGTCGCATGGATTTGAAACTAATCCTTCTACTTCGAATTGATTTGAAGCTAAATCATGTGTTTCGCATGGATATGAAGCTAACTCGTTTGTTTCGACTGCATTTGAAGCTATATATCTTATATCGCAAGTATCTGAAGCTATATAATTTGTGTCGCATGGATTTGAAGCTAAACCTTCTATATCGCATTGATTTGCAGCTAAATCATGTGTATCGCATGGATTTTAATCTAGACCTTCTACATCGCATTGATTTAAAGCTAAATCATGTCTTTCGCTTGGATTTGAAACTATCTCGTTTGATTCGTCTGCATTTGAAGTTATATCACTTATATCGCAACTATCTGATGTTAAATCATTTGTTTCGCATGGATTTGAAGCTAAATCTTCTACATCGCATTGATTTGCAGCTAAATCATGTGTTTCGCATGGATTTGAATGTAACTCGTTTGTTTCTCCTGCATTTGAAGCTATATCACTTATATCACAACTATCTGATGTTCAATCATTTGTTTCGCATAGATTTGAATCTAATCCTTCTACTTCGAAATGATTTGAAGCTAAATCATGTGCTTCGCATGGATTTGATGCTAACTCGTTTATTTCGTCTGCATTTGAAGCTATATCTCTTATATCGCAAGTATCTGAAGCTATATCATTTGTGTCGCATGGATTTTAAGCTAACTCGTTTGTTTCTCCTGCTTTTGAAGCTATATCACTTATTTCCCAAGTGTTTGAAGCTAAATCATTTGCTTCGCATGGATTTGAAGTTAAACCTTCCACATCGCATTGATTTGAAGCTAAATCATGTGTTAGGCGTGTATTTGCCGCTAAACCTTCTACATGGCATTGATTTGAAGCTAAGTCATGTGTTTCGCTTGGATTTGAAGCTATCTCGTTTCTTTCGTCTGCATTTGAAGTTATATCACTTATATCGCAACTATCTGATGTTAAATCATTTGTTTCGCATGGATCTGAAGCTAAATCTTCTACATCGCATTGATTTGCAGCTAAATCATGTGTTTCGCATGGATCTGAATCTAACTCGTTTGTTTCTCCTGCATTTGAAGCTATATCACTTATATCACAACTATCTGATGTTCAATCATTTGTTTCGCATAGATTTGAATCTAATCCTTCTACTTCGAAATGATTTGAAGCTAAATCATGTGCTTCGCATGGATTTGATGCTAACTCGTTTGTTTCGTCTGCATTTGAAGCTATATCTCTTATATCGCAAGTATCTGAAGCTATATCATTTGTGTCGCATGGATTTTAAGCTAACTCGTTTGTTTCGCCTGCTTTTGAAGCTATATCACTTATATCCCAAGTGTTTGAAGCTAAATCATTTGCTTCGCATGGATTTGAAGTTAAACCTTCCACATCGCAATGATTTGAAGCTAAATCATGTGATTCGCTTGGATTTGGTGCTAACTCGTTTGTTTCGTTCGCATTTGAAGCTATATCACATATATCCCAAGCGTTTGAAAGTATATCATTTGTTCTAATGGATTTGAAGTTAAACCTTCTACATCGCAATGATTTGAAGCTAAATCGTGTGATTCGCTTGGATTTGGATCTAACTCGTTTATTTAGTCTGCATTTGAAGCTATATCACTTATATCGCAACTATCTGATGTTAAATCATTTGTTTCGCATGGATTTGAAGCTAAACCTTCTACATCGCATTGATTTGAAGCTAAATCATGTGTTTGGCGTGTATTTGCCGCTAAACCTTCTACATGGCATTAATTTGAAGCTAAGTCATGTGTTTCGCTTGGATATGAAGCTAACTCGTTTGTTTCGTCTGAATTTGATGCTATATCTCTTATATCGCAAGTATCTGAAGCTAAATCTTTTGTGTCTCATGGATTTGAAGCGAAAGCTTCTATATAGCATTGATTTGAAGATTAATCATGTGTTTTTGCGTGGCTTTGAAGCTAACTCGTTTGTGTTTCTCCTGCATTTGAAGCTATATCTCTTATATCGCAAGTATCTGAAGCTATATCATTTGTGTCGCATGGATTTGAAGCTACACCTTCTATATCGCATTGATTTGAAGCTAAATCATGTGTTTCGCATGGATTTGAAGCTAAACCTTCTATATCGCATTGATTTGAAGCTAAATTATGTGTTTCGCGTGTATTTGAAGCTAAACATTCTACATCGCATTGATTTGAAGCTAAGTCATGTGTTTTGCTTGGATTTGATGCTATCTAGTTTGTTTCGTCTGGATTTGAAGCTATATCACTTATATCCCAAGTGTTTGAAGCTAAATCATTTGTTTCGCATGGATCTGAAGCTAAATCTTCTATATCGCATTGATTTGAAGCTAAATCATGTGTTTCGCGTGGATTTGAAGCTCACTCGTTTGCTTCGTCGGCATTTGAAGCTATATCACTTATATCCCACGTGTTTGAAGCTAAATCATTTGTTTCGCATGGATTTGAAGCTAAACCTTCTACATCGCATTGATTTGAAGCTAAATCATGTGTTTCGCTTGGATTTGAAGCTATCTCTTTTGTTTCGTCTGCATTTGAAGCTATATCACTTATATCGCATGTTTCTGATGCTGAATCATTTGTATCGCATGGAATGAAGATAAACCTTCTACTTCGAATTGATTTGAAGCTAAATTATGTGCTTCGCATGGATTTGAAGCTAACTCGTTTGTTTCGTCTGCATTTGAAGCTATATCTATTATATCGCAAGTATCTGATGCTATATCATTTGTGTCGCATGGATTTGAAGCTAAACCCTCTATATCGCATTGATTTGAAGCTAAATTTATGTGTTTCGCGTGGATTTGAAGCTAAACCTTCTACGTCGCATTGATATGGAGCTAAATCATGTGTTTCGCTTGGATTTGAAGCTATCTCTTTTGTTACGTCTGCATTTGACGCTCTATCACTTATATCGCATGTATCTGATGCTGAATCATTTGTGTCGCATGGATGTGAAACTAATCCTTCTACTTCGAATTGATATGAAGCTAAATCATGTGTTTTGCTTGGATATGAAGCTAACTCGTTTGTTTCGTCTGCATTTGAAGCTATATCACTTATATCCCAAGTGTTTGAAGCTAAATCATTTGCTTCGCATGGATTTGAAGTTAAACCTTCCACATCGCAATGATTTGAAGCTAAATCATGTGATTCGCTTGGATTTGGTGCTAACTCGTTTGTTTCGTTTGCATTTGCAGCTATATCACATATATCCCAAGCGTTTGAAAGTAAATCATTTGTTCTAATGGATTTGAAGTTAAACCTTCTACATCGCAATGATTTGAAGCTAAATCATGTGTTTCGCGTGGATTTGAAGCTAAACCTTCTACATCGCATTGATTTGAAGCTAAATCATGTGTTTCGCTTGGATTTGAAACTATCTCGTTTGTTTCGTATGCATTTGAAGCTATATCTCTTATATCGCAAGTATCTGAAGCTATATCATTTGTGTCGCATGGATTTGAAGCTAAACATACTATATCGCATTGATTTGAAGCTAAATCATGTGTTTCGCGTGGATTTGAAGCTAAACCTTCTACATCGCATTGATTTGAAGCTAAATCATGTGTATCGCATGGATTTGAATCTAACTCGTTGTTTTCGTCTGCATTTGAAGCTATATCACATATATCCTAAGTGTTTGAAGCTAAATCATTTGTTTCGCATGGATTTGAAGCTAAACTTTCTACATAGCATTGATTTGAAGCTTAATCACGTGTTTCGTATGGATTTGAAGCTAACTCGTTTGCTTCGTCTGCATTTGAAGCTATATCACTTATATCCCAAGTGTTTGAAGCTAAATCATTTGTTTCGCATGGATTTGAAGCTAAACCTTCTACATCGCATTGATTTGAAGCTAAATCATGTGTTTCGCTTGATTTGAAGCTAACTCGTTTGTTTCTTCTGCATTTGATGCTATATCACTTATATCTCAAGTGTTTGAAGCTAAATCATTTTTTTCGCATGGATTGGAAGCTAAACCTTCTACATCGCATTGATTTGAAGCTAAATCATGTGTTTCGCTTGGATTTGAAACTATCTCGTTTGTTTCGTCTGCATTTGAAGCTATATCAATTATATCGCAACTATCTGATGTTAAATCATTTGTTTCGCATGGATTTGAATCTAACTCGTTGTTTTCGTCTGCATTTGAAACTATATCACTTATATCTCAAGTGTTTGAAGCTAAATCATTTTTTTCGCATGGATTTGAAGCTAAACCTTCTACATCGCATTGATTTGAAGCTAAATCATGTGTATCGCTTGGATATGAAGCTAACTCGTTTGATTCGTCTGCATTGGAAGCTATTTCACTTATATCGCATGTATCTGATGCTAAATCATTTGTGTCGCATGGATTTGAAACTAATCCTTCTACTTCTAATTGATTTGAAGCTAAATCATGTGTTTCGCATGGATATGAAGCTAACTCGTTTGTTTCGACTGCATTTGAAGCTATATATCTTATATCGCAAGTATCTGAAGCTATATAATTTGTGTCGCATGGATTTGAAGCTAAACCTTCTATATCGCATTGATTTGCAGCTAAATCATGTGTATCGCATGGATTTTAATCTAGACCTTCTACATCGCATTGATTTAAAGCTAAATCATGTCTTTCGCTTGGATTTGAAACTATCTCGTTTGATTCGTCTGCATTTGAAGTTATATCACTTATATCGCAACTATCTGATGTTAAATCATTTGTTTCGCATGGATTTGAAGCTAAATCTTCTACATCGCATTGATTTGCAGCTAAATCATGTGTTTCGCATGGATTTGAATGTAACTCGTTTGTTTCTCCTGCATTTGAAGCTATATCACTTATATCACAACTATCTGATGTTCAATCATTTGTTTCGCATAGATTTGAATCTAATCCTTCTACTTCGAAATGATTTGAAGCTAAATCATGTGCTTCGCATGGATTTGATGCTAACTCGTTTATTTCGTCTGCATTTGAAGCTATATCTCTTATATCGCAAGTATCTGAAGCTATATCATTTGTGTCGCATGGATTTTAAGCTAACTCGTTTGTTTCGCCTGCTTTTGAAGCTATATCACTTATATCCCAAGTGTTTGAAGCTAAATCATTTGCTTCGCATGGATTTGAAGTTAAACTCTCCACATCGCAATGATTTGAAGCTAAATCATGTGATTCGCTTGGATTTGGTGCTAACTCGTTTGTTTCGTTCGCATTTGAAGCTATATCACATATATCCCAAGCGTTTGAAAGTATATCATTTGTTCTAATGGATTTGAAGTTAAACCTTCTACATCGCAATGATTTGAAGCTAAATCGTGTGATTCGCTTGGATTTGGATCTAACTCGTTTATTTAGTCTGCATTTGAAGCTATATCACTTATATCGCAACTATCTGATGTTAAATCATTTGTTTCGCATGGATTTGAAGCTAAACCTTCTACATCGCATTGATTTGAAGCTAAATCATGTGTTTGGCGTGTATTTGCCGCTAAACCTTCTACATGACATTAATTTGAAGCTAAGTCATGTGTTTCGCTTGGATTTGAAACTATCTCGTTTGTTTCGTATGCATTTGAAGCTATATCTCTTATATCGCAAGTATCTGAAGCTATATCATTTGTGTCGCATGGATTTGAAGCTAAACATACTATATCGCATTGATTTGAAGCTAAATCATGTGTTTCGCGTGGATTTGAAGCTAAACCTTCTACATCGCATTGATTTGAAGCTAAATCATGTGTATCGCATGGATTTGAATCTAACTCGTTGTTTTCGTCTGCATTTGAAGCTATATCACTAATATCCTAAGTGTTTGAAGCTAAATCATTTGTTTCGCATGGATTTGAAGCTAAACTTTCTACATAGCATTGATTTGAAGCTTAATCACGTGTTTCGTATGGATTTGAAGCTAACTCGTTTGCTTCGTCTGCATTTGAAGCTATATCACTTATATCCCAAGTGTTTGAAGCTAAATCATTTGTTTCGCATGGATTTGAAGTTAAACCATCTTCATCGCATTGATTTGAAGCTAAATCATGTGTTTCGCTTGGATTTGAAGCTATCTCTTTTGTTTCGTCTGCATTAGAAGCTATATCACTTATATAGCATGTTTCTGATGCTGAATCATTTGTATCGCATGGAATGAAGATAATCCTTCTACTTCGAATTGATTTGAAGCTAAATCATGTGCTTCGCATGGGTTTGAAGCTAACTCGTTTGTTTCGTCTGCATTTGAAGCTATATCTATTATATCGCAAGTATCTGAATCTATATCATTTGTGTCGCATGGATTTGAAGCTAAACCTTCTATATCGCATTGATTTGAAGCTAAATCATGCGTTTCCCGTGGATTTGAAGCTAACTCGTTTGTTTCGTCTGCATTTGAAGCTATATCTATTATATCGCAAGTATCTGAATCTATATCATTTGTGTCGCATGGATTTGAAGCTAAACCTTCTATATCGCATTGATTTGAAGCTAAATCATGTGTTTCCCGTGGATTTGAAGCTAACTCGTTTGTTTCGTCTGCATTTGAAGCTATATCACTTATATCCCAAGTGTTTGAAGCTAAATCATTTGCTTCGCATGGATTTGAATTTAAACCTTCCACATCGCAATGATTTGAAGCTAAATCATGTGATTCGCTTGGATTTGGTGCTAACTCGTTTATTTCGTCTGCATTTGAAGCTATATCACTTATATCGCAACTATCTGATGTTAAATCATTTGTTTCGCATGGATTTGAATCTAACTCGTTGTTTTCGTCTGCATTTGAAGCTATATCACTTATATCCCAAGTGTTTGAAGCTAAATCATTTGTTTCGCATGCATTTGAAGCTAAACTTTCTACATAGCATTGATTTGAAGCTTAATCACGTGTTTTGTATGGATTTGTAGCTAACTCGTTTGTTTCCTCTGCATTTGAAGCTATATCACTTATTACGCAAGTATTTGAAGCTTATTCATTTGTGTCGCATGGATTTGAAGCTAAACCTTCTACATACCATTGATTTGAAGATTAATCATGCGTTTTGCATGGATTTGAATCTAGCTCGTTTGTTTCTCCTGTATTTGAAGCTATATCACTTAAATCGCATGTAGCTGACACTAAATCATTTGTATCGCATAGATTTGAAGCTAATCCTTCTACTTCGAATTGATTTGAAGCTAAATCATGTGCTTCGCATGGATATGAAGCTAACTCGTTGTTTCGTCTGCATTTGAAGCTATACCACTTATATCGCAACTATCTGATGTTTAATCATTTGTTTCGCATGGATTTGAAGCTATATCACTTATATCCCAAGTGTTTGCAGCTACATCATTTGTTTCGCATGGATTTGAAGTTAAACCTTCTATATCGCTTTGATTAGAAGCTAAATCATGTGTTTGGCGGGTATTTGAGGCTAAACCTTCTACGTCGCATTGATTTGAAGCTAAGTCATTTGTTTCGCTTGGATTTGAAGCTATCTCGTTTTTTTCGTCTGCATTTGAAGCTATATCACTTATATCGCAACTATCTGATGTTAAATCATTTGTTTCGCATGGATTTGAAGCTAAATCTTCTATATCGCATTTATTTGCAGCTGAATCATGTGTTTCGTATGGATTTGAAGCTAACTCGTTTGCTTCGTCTGCATTTGAAGCTATATCACTTATATCCCAAGTGTATTGAAGCTAAATCATTTGTTTCGCGTGGATTTGAAGCTAAACCTTCTACATCGCATTGATTTGAAGCTATGTCATGTGTTTCGCTTGGATTTGAAGCTATCTCGTTTTTTTCGTCTGCATTTGAAGCTATATCACTTATATCGCATCTATCTGATGTTAAATCATTTGTTTCGCATGGATTTGAAGCTAAATCTTCTATATCGCATTTATTTGCAGCTGAATCATGTGTTTCGTATGGATTTGAGGCTAACTCGTTTGCTTTGTCTGCATTTGAAGCTATATCACTTATATCCCCAGTGTTTGAAGCTAAATCATTTGTTTCGCATGGATTTGAAGCTAAACCTCCTACATCGCATTGATTTGAAGCTAAATCATGTGTTTCGCTTGGATTTCAAGCTATCTCTTTTGTTTCGTCTGCATTTGAAGCTATATCACTTATATTGCATGTATCTGATGTTGAATCATTTGTATCACATGGAATGAAGATAATCCTTCTACTTCGAATTGATTTGCAGCTAAATCATGTGTTTCGCTTGGATATGAAGCTAACTCGTTTGTTACGTCTTCATTTGAAGCTATATCGCTTATATCGCAACTATCTGATGTTAAATTATTTGTTTCGCATGGATTTGAAGCTAAACCTTCTACATCGTATTGATTTGAATCTAAATCATGTGTTTCGCTTGGATTTGAAACTATCTCGTATGTTTCGTCTGCATTTGAAGCTATATCACTTATATCGCAACTATGTGATGTTAAATCATTTGTTTCGCATGGATTTGAATCTAACTCGTTGTTTTCGTCTGCATTTGAAGCTATATCACTTATATCCCAAGTGTTTGAAGCTAAATCATTTGTTTCGCATGCATTTGAAGCTAAACTTTCTACATAGCATTGATTTGAAGCTTAATCACGTGTTTTGTATGGATTTGTAGCTAACTCGTTTGTTTCCTCTGCATTTGAAGCTATATCACTTATTACGCAAGTATTTGAAGCTTATTCATTTGTGTCGCATGGATTTGAAGCTAAACCTTCTACATACCATTGATTTGAAGATTAATCATGCGTTTTGCATGGATTTGAATCTAGCTCGTTTGTTTCTCCTGTATTTGAAGCTATATCACTTAAATCGCATGTAGCTGACACTAAATCATTTGTATCGCATAGATTTGAAGCTAATCCTTCTACTTCGAATTGATTTGAAGCTAAATCATGTGCTTCGCATGGATATGAAGCTAACTCGTTGTTTCGTCTGCATTTGAAGCTATACCACTTATATCGCAACTATCTGATGTTTAATCATTTGTTTCGCATGGATTTGAAGCTATATCACTTATATCCCAAGTGTTTGCAGCTACATCATTTGTTTCGCATGGATTTGAAGTTAAACCTTCTATATCGCTTTGATTAGAAGCTAAATCATGTGTTTGGCGGGTATTTGAGGCTAAACCTTCTACGTCGCATTGATTTGAAGCTAAGTCATTTGTTTCGCTTGGATTTGAAGCTATCTCGTTTTTTTCGTCTGCATTTGAAGCTATATCACTTATATCGCAACTATCTGATGTTAAATCATTTGTTTCGCATGGATTTGAAGCTAAATCTTCTATATCGCATTTATTTGCAGCTGAATCATGTGTTTCGTATGGATTTGAAGCTAACTCGTTTGCTTCGTCTGCATTTGAAGCTATATCACTTATATCCCAAGTGTATTGAAGCTAAATCATTTGTTTCGCGTGGATTTGAAGCTAAACCTTCTACATCGCATTGATTTGAAGCTATGTCATGTGTTTCGCTTGGATTTGAAGCTATCTCGTTTTTTTCGTCTGCATTTGAAGCTATATCACTTATATCGCATCTATCTGATGTTAAATCATTTGTTTCGCATGGATTTGAAGCTAAATCTTCTATATCGCATTTATTTGCAGCTGAATCATGTGTTTCGTATGGATTTGAGGCTAACTCGTTTGCTTTGTCTGCATTTCAAGCTATATCACTTATATCCCAAGTGTTTGAAGCTAAATCATTTGTTTCGCATGGATTTGAAGCTAAACCTCCTACATCGCATTGATTTGAAGCTAAATCATGTGTTTCGCTTGGATTTCAAGCTATCTCTTTTGTTTCGTCTGCATTTGAAGCTATATCACTTATATTGCATGTATCTGATGCTGAATCATTTGTATCACATGGAATGAAGATAATCCTTCTACTTCGAATTGATTTGCAGCTAAATCATGTGTTTCGCTTGGATATGAAGCTAACTCGTTTGTTACGTCTTCATTTGAAGCTATATCTCTTATATCGCAAGTATCTGAAGCTAAATCATTTGTTTCGCATGGATTTGAACCTAAATCTTCTATATCGCATTTATTTGCAGCTGAATCATGTGTTTCGTATGGATTTGAAGCTAACTCGTTTGCTTCGTCTGCATTTGAAGCTATATCACTTATTTACCAAGTGTTTGAAGCTAAATCATTTGTTTCGCAAGGATTTGAAGCTAAACCTTCTACATCGCATTGATTTGAAGCTAAATCATGTGTTTCGCTTGATTTGAAGCTAACTCGTTTGTTTCTTCTGCATTTGATGCTATATGACTTATATCTCAAGTGTTTGAAGCTAAATCATTTTTTTCGCATGGATTTGAAGCTAAACCTTCTACATCGCATTGATTTGAAGCTAAATCATGTGTATCGCTTGGATATGAAGCTAACTCGTTTGATTCGTCTGCATTGGAAGCTATTTCACTTATATCGCATGTATCTGATGCTAAATCATTTGTGTCGCATGGATTTGAAGCTAAACCTTCTATATCGCATTGATTTGAAGTTAAATCATGTGTTACGCGTGGATTTAAAGCTAAACCTTCTACATCGCATTGATTTGAAGCTAAATCATGTGTTTCGCTTGGATTTGAAACTATCTCGTTTGTTTCGTCTGCATTTGAAGCTATATCAATTATATCGCAACTATCTGATGTTAAATCATTTGTTTCGCATGGATTTGAATATAACTCGTTGTTTTCGTCTGCATTTGAAGCTATATCACTTATATCTCAAGTGTTTGAAGCTAAATCATTTTTTTCGCATGGATTTGAAGCTAAACCTTCTACATCGCATTGATTTAAAGCTAAATCATGTGTATCGCTTGGATATGAAGCTAACTCGTTTGATCGTCTGACAATGGAAGCTATTTCACTTTTATCGCATGTATCTGATGCTAAATCATTTGTGTCGCATGGATTTGAAGCTAAACCTTCTATATCGCATTGATTTGAAGTTAAATCATGTGTTTCGCGTGGATTTGAAGCTAAACCTTCTACATCGCATTGATTTAAAGCTAAATCATGTGTATCGCTTGGATATGAAGCTAACTCGTTTGATTCGTCTGCATTGGGAAGCTATTTCACTTATATCGCATGTATCTGATGCTAAATCATTTGTGTCGCATGGATTTGAAGCTAACATACTATATCGCATTGATTTGAAGCTAAATCATGTGTTTCGCTTGGATTTGAAACTATCTCGTTTGTTTCGTCTGCATTTGAAGCTATATCTCTTATATCGCAAGTATCTGAAGCTATATCATTGTGTCGCATGGATTTGAAGCTAAACATACTATATCGCATTGATTTGAAGCTAAATCATGTGTTTCGCGTGGATTTGAAGCTAAACCTTCTACATCGCATTGATTTGAAGCTAAATCATGTGTTTCGCATGGATTTGAATCTAACTCGTTGTTTTCGTCTGCATTTGAAGCTATATCACTTATATCTCAAGTGTTTGAAACTAAATCATTTTTTTCGCATGGATTTGAAGCTAAACCTTCTACATCGCATTGATTTAAAGCTAAATCATGTGTATCGCTTGGATATGAAGCTAACTCGTTTGCTTCGTCTGCATTGGAAGCTATTTCACTTATATCGCATGTATCTGATGCTAAATCATTTGTTGTCGCATGGATTTGAAGCTAAACCTTCTATATCGCATTGATTTGAAGTTAAATCATGTGTTTAGCGTGGATTTGAAGCTAAACCTTCTACATCGCATTGATTTGAAGCTAAATCATGTGTTTCGCTTCGATTTGAAGCTATCTCGTTTGTTTCGTCTGCATTTTTAAGCTATATAACTTATATCGTAACTATTTGATGTTAAATCATTTGTTTCGCATGGATTTGAAGCTAAATCTTCTACATCGCATTGATTTGCAGCTAAATCATGTGTTTCGCATGGATTATAAGCTAACTCGTTTGTTTCGACTGCATTTGAAGCTATATCACTTATATCCAAGTGTTTGAAGCTAAATCATTTGTTTCGCATGGATTTGAAGCTAAACCTTCTATATCGTATTTATTTGCAGCTGAATCATGTGTTTCGTATGGATTTGAAGCTAACTCGTTTGCTTCGTCTGCATTTGAAGCTATATCACTTATATCCCAAGTGTATTGAAGCTAAATCATTTGTTTCGCGTGGATTTGAAGCTAAACCTTCTACATCGCATTGATTTGAATCTATGTCATGTGTTTCGCTTGGATTTGAAGCTATCTCGTTTTTTTCGTCTGCATTTGAAGCTATATCACTTATATCGCATCTATCTGATGTTAAATCATTTGTTTCGCATGGATTTGAAGCTAAATCTTCTATATCGCATTTATTGCAGCTGAATCATGTGTTTCGTATGGATTTGAGGCTAACTCGTTTGCTTCGTCTGCATTTGAAGCTATATCACTTATATCCCAAGTGTTTGAAGCTAAATCATTTGTTTCGCATGGATTTGAAGCTAAACCTTCTACATCGCATTGATTTGAAGCTAAATCATGTGTTTCGCTTGATTTGAAGCTAACTCGTTTGTTTCTTCTGCATTTGATGCTATATCACTTATATCTCAAGTGTTTGAAGCTAAATCATTTTTTTCGCATGGATTGAAGCTAAACCTTCTACATCGCATTGATTTGAAGCTAAATCATGTGTATCGCTTGGATATGAAGCTAACTCGTTTGATTCGTCTGCATTGGAAGCTATTTCACTTATATCGCATGTATCTGATGCTAAATCATTTGTGTCGCATGGATTTGAAGCTAAACCTTCTATATCGCATTGATTTGAAGTTAAATCATGTGTTTCGCGGGGATTTGAAGCTAAACCTTCTACATCGCATTGATTTGAAGCTAAATCATGTGTTTCGCTTGGATTTGAAACTATCTCGATTGTTTCGTCTGCATTTGAAGCTATATCACTTATATCGCAACTATCTGATGTTAAATCATTTGTTTCGCATGGATTTGAATCTAACTCGTTGTTTTCGTCTGCATTTGAAGCTATATCACTTATATCCCAAGTGTTTGAAGCTAAATCATTTGTTTCGCAAGGATTTGAAGCTAAACCTTCTACATCGCATTGATTTGAAGCTAAATCATGTGTTTCGCTTGATTTGAAGCTAACTCGTTGTTTCTTTTGCATTGATGCTATATCACTTATATCTCAAGTGTTTGAAGCTAAATCATTTTTTTCGCATGGATTTGAAGCTAAACCTTCTACATCGCATTGATTTGAAGCTAAATCATGTGTATCGCTTGGATATGAAGCTAACTCGTTTGATTCGTCTGCATTGGAAGCTATTTCACTTATATCGCACGTATCTGATGCTAAATCATTTTTGTCGCATGGATTTGAAGCTAAACTTTCTATATCGAATTGATTTGAAGTTACATCATGTGTTACGCGTGGATTTGACGCTAAACCTTCTACATCGCATTGATTTGAAGCTAAGTCATGTGTTTCGCTTGGATTTGAAGCCTTCTCGTTTTTTTCGTCTGCATTTGAAGCTATATCACTTATATCGCCACTATCTGATGTTAAATCATTTGTTTCGCATGGATTTGAATCTAACTCGTTGTTTTCGTCTGCATTTGAAGCTATATCACTTATATCCCAAGTGTTTGAAGCTAAATCATTTGTTTCGCATGGATTTGAATCTAAACTTTCTACATAACATTGATCTGAAGCTTCATCACGTGTTTTGTATGGATTTGTAGCTAACTCGTTTGTTTCCTCCGAATTTGAAGCTATATCACATATATCGCAACTATCTGAAGTTAAATCATTTGTTTCGCATGGATTTGAAGCTAAACCTTCTACATAGCATTGATTTAAAGCTAAATCATGTGCTTCGCATGGATTTGAAGCTAACTCGTTTGTTTCGTCTGCATTTGAAGCTACAACTCTTATATCGCAAGTATCTGAAGCTATATCATTTGTGTCGCATGGATTTGAAGGCTAAACCTTCTATATGGCATTGATTTGAAGCTAAATCATGTGTTTCGCGTGCATTTGAAGTTAAACCTTCTACATCGCATTGATTTGAAGCTAAATCATGTTTTTCGCTTCGATTTGAAGCTATCTCGTTTGTTTCGTCTGCATTTGAAGCTATATAACTTATATCATAACTATTTGATGTTAAATCATTTGTTTCGCATGGATTTGAAGCTAAACTTTCTACATCTCATTGTTTTGAAGCTAAATCATGTGTTTCGCTTGGATTTGAAGCTATCTCTTTTGTTTCATCTGCATTTGAAGCTATATCACTTATATCGCATGTATCTGATGCTGAATCATTTGTATCGCATGGAATGAAGATAATCCTTCTACTTAGAATTGATTTGAAGCTAAATCATGTGTTTCGCTTGGATATGAAGCTAACTCGTTTGTTTCGTCTTCATTTGAAGCTATATCTCTTATATCGCAAGTATCTGAAGCTATATCATTTGTGTCGCATGGATTTAAAGCTAAACATTCTATATGGCATTGATTTGAAGCTAAATCATATGTTTCGCGTGGATTTGAAGCTAACTCGTTTGCTTCGTCTGCATTTGAAGCTATATCACTTATATCCAAGTGTTAGAAGCTAAATCATTTGTTTTGCATGGATTTGAAGCTAAACCTTCTATATCGCATTGATTTGAAGCTAAATCATGCGATTTGCTTGGATTTGAAGCTATCTCTTTTGTTTCGTCTGCATTTGAAGCTATATCACTTATATCGCATGTATCTGATGCAGAATCATTTGTATCGCATGGATTTGAAGCTAATCCTTCTACTTCGAATTGATTTGAAGCTAAATCATGTGTTTTTGCTTGGATATGAAGCTAACTCGTTTGTTTCGTTTGCATTTGAAGCTATATCACATATATCCCAAGCGTTTGAAAGTAAATCATTTGTTCTAATAGGATTTTGAAGTAAACCTTCTACATCGCAATGATTTGAAGCTAAATCATGTGATTCGCTTGTATTTCAAGCTAAATCGTTTGATTCTGCTGCATTTGAAGCTTTATCATTTATATCGCATGTATCTGATGCTAAATCATTTGTATCGCATAGATTTGAAGCTAATCCTACTACTTCGAATTGATTTGAAGTAAACCTTCTATATCGCATTGATTTGATGCTAAATCATGTGTTTCGCGTGTATTTGAAGCTAAACATTCTACATCGCATTGATTTGAAGCTAATTCATGTGTTTCGCTTGGATTTGATGCTATCTAGATGTTTCGTCTGCATTGAAGCTACATCACTTATATCGCAAGTATCTCAAGCTATATCATTTGTGTCGCATGAATTTGAAGCTAAACCTTCTATATGGCATTGATTTGAAGCTAAATCATTTGTTTCGCGTGGATTTGACGCTAAACCTTCTACATCGCATTGATTTGAAGCTAAGTCATGTGTTTCGCTTGGATTTGAAGCCTTCTCGTTTTTTTCGTCTGCATTTGAAGCTATATCATTTATATCGCACCTATCTGATGTTAAATCATTTGTTTCGCATGGATTTGAAGCTAAATCTTCTACATCGCATTGATTTGCAGCTAAATCAAGTGTTTCGCATGGATTTGAAGCTAACTCGTTTGTTTCGTCTGCATTTGAAGCTATATCACTTATATCCCAAGTGTTTGAAGCTAAATCATTTGCTTCGCATGGATTTGAAGTTAAACCTTCCACATCGCAATGATTTGAAGCTAAATCATGTGATTCGCTTGGATTTGGAGCTAACTCGTTTATTTCGTCTGCATTTGAAGCTATATCACTTATATCGCAACTATCTGATGTTAAATCATTTGTTTCGCATGGATTTGAATCTAACTCGTTGTTTTCGTCTGCATTTGAAGCTATATCACTTATATCCCAAGTGTTAGAAGCTAAATCATTTGTTTTGCATGGATTTGAAGCTAAACCTTCTATATCGCATTGATTTGAAGCTAAATCATGCGATTTGCTTGGATTTGAAGCTATCTCTTTTGTTTCGTCTGCATTTGAAGCTATATCACTTATATCGCATGTATCTGATGCAGAATCATTTGTATCGCATGGATTGAAGCTAATCCTTCTACTTCGAATTGATTTGAAGCTAAATCATGTGTTTTGCTTGGATATGAAGCTAACTCGTTTGTTTCGTTTGCATTTGAAGCTATATCACATATATCCCAAGCGTTTGAAAGTAAATCATTTGTTCTAATAGATTTGAAGTTAAACCTTCTACATCGCAATGATTTGAAGCTAAATCATGTGATTCGCTTGTATTTGAAGCTAAATCGTTTGATTCTGCTGCATTTGAAGCATTATCATTTATATCGCATGTATCTGATGCTAAATCATTTGTATCGCATAGATTTGAAGCTAATCCTACTACTTCGAATTGATTTGAAGTAAACCTTCTATATCGCATTGATTTGATGCTAAATCATGTGTTTCGCGTGTATTTGAAGCTAAACATTCTACATCGCATTGATTTGAAGCTAATTCATGTGTTTCGCTTGGATTTGATGCTATCTAGATGTTTCGTCTGCATTTGAAGCTACATCACTTATATCGCAAGTATCTCAAGCTATATCATTTGTGTCGCATGAATTTGAAGCTAAACCTTCTATATGGCATTGATTTGAAGCTAAATCATTTGTTTCGCGTTGGATTTGACGCTAACCTTCTACATCGCATTGATTTGAAGCTAAGTCATGTGTTTCGCTTGGATTTGAAGCCTTCTCGTTTTTTCGTCTGCATTTGAAGCTATATCATTTATATCGCACCTATCTGATGTTAAATCATTTGTTTCGCATGGATTTGAAGCTAAATCTTCTACATCGCATTGATTTGCAGCTAAATCAAGTGTTTCGCATGGATTTGAAGCTAACTCGTTTGTTTCGTCTGCATTTGAAGCTATATCACTTATATCCCAAGTGTTTGAAGCTAAATCATTTGCTTCGCATGGATTTGAAGTTAAACCCTTCTACATCGCATTGATTTGAAGCTAATCATGTGTATCGCTTGATATGAAGCTAACTCGTTTGTTTCGTCTGCATTTGAAGCTACAACTCTTATATCGCAAGTATCTGAAGCTATATCATTTGTGTCGCATGGATTTGAAGCTAAACCTTCTATATGGCATTGATTTGAAGCTAAATCATGTGTTTCGCGTGCATTTGAAGTTAAACCTTCTACATCGCATTGATTGAAGCTAAATCATGTTTTTCGCTTCGATTTGAAGCTATCTCGTTTGTTTCGTCTGCATTTGAAGCTATATAACTTATATCATAACTATTTGATGGTAAATCATTTGTTTCGCATGGATTTGAAGCTAAACTTTCTACATCTCATTGTTTTGAAGCTAAATCATGTGTTTCGCTTGGATTTGAAGCTATCTCTTTTGTTTCATCTGCATTTGAAGCTATATCACTTATATCGCATGTATCTGATGCTGAATCATTTGTATCGCATGGAATGAAGATAATCCTTCTACTTAGAATTGATTTGAAGCTAAATCATGTGTTTGGCTTGGATATGAAGCTAACTCGTTTGTTTCGTCTTCATTTGAAGCTATATCTCTTATATCGCAAGTATCTGAAGCTATATCATTTGTGTCGCATGGATTTAAAGCTAAACATTCTATATGGCATTGATTTGAAGCTAAATCATATGTTTCGCGTGGATTTGAAGCTAACTCGTTTGCTTCGTCTGCATTTGAAGCTATATCACTTATATCCCAAGTGTTAGAAGCTAAATCATTTGTTTTGCATGGATTTGAAGCTAAACCTTCTATATCGCATTGATTTGAAGCTAATCATGCGATTTGCTTGGATTTGAAGCTATCTCTTTTGTTTCGTCTGCATTTGAAGCTATATCACTTATATCGCATGTATCTGATGCAGAATCATTTGTATCGCATGGATTTGAAGCTAATCCTTCTACTTCGAATTGATTTGAAGCTAAATCATGTGTTTTGCTTGGATATGAAGCTAACTCGTTTGTTTCGTTTGCATTTGAAGCTATATCACATATATCCCAAGCGTTTGAAAGTAAATCATTTGTTCTAATAGATTTGAAGTTAAACCTTCTACATCGCAATGATTTGAAGCTAAATCATGTGATTCGCTTGTATTTGAAGCTAAATCGTTTGATTCTGCTGCATTTGAAGCTTTATCATTTATATCGCATATATCTGATGCTAAATCATTTGTATCGCATAGATTTGAAGCTAATCCTACTACTTCGAATTGATTTGAAGTAAACCTTCTATATCGCATTGATTTGATGCTAAATCATGTGTTTCGCGTGTATTTGAAGCTAAACATTCTACATCGCATTGATTTGAAGCTAATTCATGTGTTTCGCTTGGATTTGATGCTATCTAGATGTTTCGTCTGGCATTTGAAGCTACATCACTTATATCGCAAGTATCTCAAGCTATATCATTTGTGTCGCATGAATTTGAAGCTAAACCTTCTATATGGCATGATTTGAAGCTAAATCATTTGTTTCGCGTGGATTTGACGCTAAACCTTCTACATCGCATTGATTTGAAGCTAAGTCATGTGTTTCGCTGGATTTGAAGCCTTCTCGTTTTTTTCGTCTGCATTTGAAGCTATATCATTTATATCGCACCTATCTGATGTTAAATCATTTGTTTCGCATGGATTTGAAGCTAAATCTTCTACATCGCATTGATTTGCAGCTAAATCAAGTGTTTCGCATGATTTGAAGCTAACTCGTTTGTTTCGTCTGCATTTGAAGCTATATCACTTATATCCCAAGTGTTTGAAGCTAAATCATTTGCTTCGCATGGATTTGAAGTTAAACCTTCCACATCGCAATGATTTGAAGCTAAATCATGTGATTCGCTTGGATTTGGAGCTAACTCGTTTATTTCGTCTGCATTTGAAGCTATATCACTTATATCGCAACTATCTGATGTTAAATCATTTGCTTCGCATGGATTTGAAGCTAAACCTTCTACATCGCATTGATTTGAAGCTAAATCATGTGTTTCGCTTGGATTTGAAACTATCTCGTTTGTTCGTCTGCATTTGAAGCTATATCACTTATATCGCAACTATCTGATGTTAAATCATTTGTTTCGCATGGATTTGAAGTTAAACTTTCTACATCGCATTGATTGAAGCTAAATCATGTGTTTCGCTTGGATTTGAAGCTATCACTTTTGTTTCTCCTGCATTTGAAGTTATATCACTTATATCGCATGTATCTGATGCTAAATCATTTGTATCGCATAGATTTGAAGCTAATCCTTCTACTCCGAATTGATTTGTGAGCTAAATCATGTGCTTCGCATGGTTTTGAAGCTAACTCGTATGTTCGGTCAGCATTTGACGCTATATCTATTATATAGAAAAGTATCTGAAGCTATATCATTTGTGACGCATGGATTTGAAGCTAAACCTTCTATATGGCATTGATTTGAAGCTAAATCATGTGTTTCGCGTGAATTTTCAAGCTAAACCTTCTGCATCGCATTGATTTGAAGCTAAATCATGTGTTTCGCTTGGATTTGAAGCTATCTCGTTTGTTTCGTCTGCATTTGAAGCTATATAACTTATATCGCAACTATCTGATGTTAAATCATTTGTTTCGCATGGACTTGAAGCTAAACCTTCTACATCGCATTGATTTGAAGCTAAATCATGTGTTTCGATGGATTTGGAGCTATCACTTTTGTTTCTCTGCATTTGAAGCTATATCACTTATATCCAAGTGTTTGAAGCTAAATCATTTGCTTCGCATGGATTTGAAGTTAAACCTTCCACATCGCAATGATTTGAAGCTAAATCATGTGATTCGCTTGGATTTGGAGCTAACTCGTTTGTTTCGTCTGCATTTGAAGCTATATCACTTATATCGCAACTATCTGATGTTAAATCATTTGTTTCGCATGGATTTGAATCTAACTCGTTGTTTTCGTCTGCATTTGAAGCTATATCACTTATATCCCAAGTGTTTGAAGCTAAATCATTTGTTTCGCATGGATTTGAAGCTAAACTTTCTACATAACATTGATCTGAAGCTTCATCACGTGTTTGTATGGATTTGTAGCTAACTCGTTGTTTCCTCTGAATTTGAAGCTATATCACATATATCGCAACTATCTGATGTTAAATCATTTGTTTCGCATGGATTTGAAGCTAAACCTTCTACATCGCATTGATTTAAAGCTAAATCATGTGTTTCGTTTGGATATGAAGCTAACTCGTTGCTTCGTCCGCATTTGAAGCTATATCACTTATTACGCAAGTATCTGAAGCTTATTCATTTGTGTCGCATGGATTTGAAGCTAAACCTTCTACATACCATTGATTTGAAGATTAATCATGTGTTTTGCATGGATTTGAAGCTAACTCGTTTGTTTCTCCTGTATTTGAAGCTATATCACTTAAATCGCTTGTAGCTGATGCTAAATCATTTGTATCGCATTGATTTGAAGCTAATCCTTCTACTTCGTATTGATTTGAAGCTAAATCATGTGCTTCGCATGGATTTGAATCTAACTCGTTGTTTTCGTCTGCATTTGAAGCTATATCACTTATATCCCAAGTGTTTGAAGCTAAATCATTTGTTTCGCATGGATTTGAAGCTAAACTATCTACATAGCATTGATTTGAAGCTTAATCACGTGTTTTGTATGGATTTGTAGCTAACTCGTATGTTTCCTCTGCATTTGAAGCTATATCACTTATTACGCAAGTATTTCAAGCTTATTCATTTGTGTCGCATGGATTTGAAGCTAAACCTTCTACATACCATTGATTTGAAGATTAATCATGTGTTTTGCATGGATTTGAATCTAACTCGTTTGTTTCTCCAGTATTTGAAGCTATATCACTTAAATCGCATGTAGCTGATGCTAAATCATTTGTATCGCATAGATTCGAAGCTAATCCTTCTACTTCGAATTGATTTGAAGCTAAATCATGTGCTTCGCATGGATTTGAAGCTAACTCGTTTGTTGCGTCTGCATTTGAAGCTACAACTCTTATATCGCAAGTATCTGAAGCTATATCATTTGTGTCGCATGAATTTGAAGCTAAACCTTCTATATGGCATTGATTTGAAGCTAAATCATTTGTTTCGCGTGGATTTGACGCTAAACCTTCTACATCGCATTGATTTGAAGCTAAGTCATGTGTTTCGCTTGGATTTGAAGCCTTCTCGTTTTTTTCGTCTGCATTTGAAGCTATATCACTATATCGCACCTATCTGATGTTAAATCATTTGTTTCGCATGGATTTGAAGCTAAATCTTCTACATCGCATTGATTTGCAGCTAAATCAAGTGTTTCGCATGGATTTGAAGCTAACTCGTTTGTTTCGTCTGCTTTGAAGCTATATCACTTATATCCCAAGTGTTTGAAGCTAAATCATTTGCTTCGCATGGATTTGAAGTTAAACCTTCCACATCGCAATGATTTGAAAGCTAAATCATGTGATTCGCTTGGATTTGGAGCTAACTCGGTTTATTTCGTCTGCATTTGAAGCTATATCACTTATATCGCAACTATCTGATGTTAAATCATTTGTTTGCATGGATTTGAAGCTAAACCTTCTACATCGCATTGATTGAAGCTAATCATGTGTTTCGCTTGGATTTGAAACTATCTCGTTTGTTTCGTCTGCATTTAAAGCTATATCACTTATATCCCAAGTGTTTGAAGCTAAATCATTTGCTTCGCATGGATTTGAAGTAAACTTCCACATCGCAATGATTTGAAGCTAAATCATGTGATTCGCTTGGATTTGGAGCTAACTCGTTTATTTCGTCTGCATTTGAAGCTATATCACTCATATCGCAACTATCTGATGTTTAAATCATTTGTTTCGCATGGATTTGAAGCTAAACCTTCTACATCGCATTGATTTGAAGCTAAATCATGTGTTTCGCTTGGATTTGGAACTATCTCGTTTGTTTCGTCTGCATTTGAAGCTATATCACTTATATCGCAACTATCTGATGTTAAATCATTTGTTTCGCATGGATTTGAATCTAACTCGTTGTTTTCGTCCTGCATTTGAAGCTATATCACTTATATCCCAAGTGTTTGAAGCTAAATCATTTGTTTCGCATGGATTTGAGCTAAACCTTCTATATCGCATGATTTGACGCTAAATCATGTGTTCGGCGGGTATTTGACGCTAAACCTTCTACATCGCATTGATTTGAAGCTACGTCATGTGTTTCGCTTGGATTTGAAGCTATCTCGTTTTTTTCGTCTGCATTTGAAGCTATATCACTTATATCGCAATATCTGATGTTAAATCATTTGTTTCGCATGGATTTGAACCTAAACCTCTACATCGCATTGATTTGAAGCTAAATCATGTGTTTCGCTTGGATTTGAAACTATCTCGTTTGATTCGACTGCATTTGAAACTATATCACTTATATCGCAACTATCTGATGTTAAATCATTTGTTTCGCAATGGATTTGAAGCTAAATCTTCTACATCGCATTGATTTGAAGCTAAATCATGTGTTTCGCGTGAATTTGAAGCTAAACCTTCTACATCGCATTGATTTGAAGCTAAATCATGTGTTTCGCTTGGATTTGAAACTATCTCGTTTGATTCGACTGCATTTGAAGCTATTTCACTTATATCGACAACTATCTGATGTTAAATCATTTGTTTCGCATGGATTTGAAGCTAAACTTTCTACATAGCATTGATTTGAAGCTTAATCACGTGTTTTGTATGGATTTGTAGCTAACTCGTTTGTTTTGTCCGCATTTGAAGCTATATCGACTTATTACGCAAGAATCTGAAGCTTAATTCATTTGTTCGCATGGATTTGAAGCTAACCTTCTACATACCATTGATTTGAAGATTAATCATGTGTTTTGCATGGATTTGAAGCTAACTCGTTTGTTTCTCCTGTATTTGAGCTATATCACTTAAATCGCATGTAGCTGATGCTAAATCATTTGTATCGCATAGATTTGAAGCTAAACCTTCTATATCGCATTGATTTGAAGTTAAATCATGTGTCTCGCGGGGATTGAAGCTAAACCTTCTACATCGCATTGATTTGAAGCTAAATCATGTGTTTCGCTTGGATTTGAAACTATCTCGATTGTTTCGTCTGCATTTGAAGCTATATCACTTATATCGCAACTATCTGATGTTAAATCATTTGTTTCGTATGGATTTGAATCTAACTCGTTGTTTTCGTCTGCATTTGAAGCTATATCACTTATATCCCAAGTGTTTGAAGCTAAATCATTTGTTCGCAAGGATTTGAAGCTAAACCTTCTACATCGCATTGATTTGAAGCTAAATCATGTGTTTCGCTTGATTTGAAGCTAACTCGTTTGTTTCTTTTGCATTTGATGCTATATCACTTATATCTCAAGTGTTTTGAAGCTAATCATTTTTTTCGCATGGATTTGAAGCTAAACCTTCTACATCGCATTGATTTGAAGCTAAATCATGTGTATCGCTTGGATATGAGCTAACTCGTTTGATTCGTCTGCATTGGAAGCTATTTCACTTATATCGCACGTATCTGATGCTAAATCATTTGTGTCGCATGGATTTGAAGCTAAACTTTCTATATCGCATTGATTTGAAGTAAATCATGTGTTACGCGTGGATTTGACGCTAAACCTTCTACATCGCATTGATTTGAAGCTAAGTCATGTGTTTCGCTTGGATTTGAAGCCTTCTCGTTTTTTCGTCTGCATTGAAGCTATATCACTTATATCGCCACTATCTGATGTTAAATCATTTGTTTCGCATGGATTTGAAGCTAAATCTTCTACATCGCATTGATTTGCAGCTAAATCATGTGTTTCGCTTGGATTTGAAGCTAACTCGTTTGTTTCGTCTGCATTTGAAGCTATATCACTATATATCCCAAGTGTTTGAAGCTAAATCATTTGCTTCCGCATGGATTTGAAGTTATACCTTCCACATCGCAATGATTTGAAGCTAAATCATGTGATTCGCTTGGATTTGGAGCTAACTCGTTTATTTCGTCTGCATTTGAAGCTATATCACTTATATCGCAACTATCTGATGTTAAATCATTTGTTTCGCATGGATTTGAAGCTAAATCTTCTACATCGCATTGATTTGAAGCTAAATCATGTGTTTCGCAGTGGATTTGAAACGATCTCGTTTGTTTCGTCTGCATTTGAAGCTATATCACTTATATCGCAACTATCTGATGTTAAATCATTTGTTTCGCATGGATTTGAATCTAACTCGTTGTTTTCGTCTGCATTTGAAGCTATATCACTTATATCCCAAGTGTTTGAAGCTAAATCATTTGTTTCGCATGGATTTGAAGCTAACTTTCTACATAACATTGATCTGAAGCTTCATCACGTGTTTTGTATGGATTTGTAGCTAACTCGTTTGTTCCTCCGAATTTGAAGCTATATCACATATATCGCAACTATCTGATGTTAAATCATTTGTTTCGCATGGATTTGAAGCCTAAACCTTCTACATAGCATTGATTTAAAGCTAAATCATGTGCTTCGCATGGATTTGAAGCTAACTCGTTTGTTTCGTCTGCATTTGAAGCTACAACTCTTATATCGCAAGTATCTGAAGCTATATCATTTGTGTCGCATGATTGAATGCTAAACTTCTATATGGCATGATTTGAAGCTAAATCATGTGGTTTCGCGTGCATTTGAAGTTAAACCTTCTACATCGCATTGATTTGAAGCTAAATCATGTGTTTCGCTTCGATTTGAAGCTATCTCGTTTGTTTCGTCTGCATTTGAAGCTATAATAACTTATATCATAACTATTTGATGTTAAATCATTTGTTTCGCATGGATTTGAAGCTAAACTTTCTACATCTCATTGTTTTGAAGCTAAATCATTTGTTTCGCTTGGATTTGAAGCTATCTCTTTTGTTTCATCTGCATT
>NW_027477253.1:0-86153 GCF_051020955.1 Megalopta genalis
GAAACTAAATCATTTGTTTCGCATGGATCTGAAGCCAAACCTTCTACATCGTATAGATTTGAAGCTACATCATATGTATCGCATGGATTTGAAGCTAACACGATTATTTTGCCAGCATTTGAAACTATATCACTTATATCGCAAGTATTTGAAGCTAAATCATTTGATTCGCTTGAATTTGAAGCTAAACCTTCTACATCGCATTGATTTGTAGCTACATCATGTGTTTCGCATGGATTTGAAGCTAACTCATTTATTTCGCCAATCATTTGAAGCTATATCACTTATATCGCAAGTATTTGAAGCTAAATCATTTGTTTCGCATGGAGTAGAAGCTAAACATTCTACATCGCATTGATTTGAAGCTACATCATGTGTTTCGCATGGATTTGAGCTAACACGATTATTTTGCCAGCATTTGAAACTATATCACTTATATCGCAAGTATTGAAGCTAAATCGTTTGATTCGCTTGAATTGAAGCTAAACCTTCTACATCGCATTAATTTGAAGCTACATCACGGGTTTCGCATGGATTTGGAGCTACTCGTTTATTTCGCCAGCATTTGAAGCTATATCACTTATATCGCAAGTATTTGAAGATAAATCATTTGATTCGCTCGGATTGAAGCTAAACCTTCTACATCGCATTAATTTGAAGCTACATCATGTGTTTCGCATGGATTTGAATCTAACTCGTTCGTTTCGCCTGCATTTGAAGCAATATCACTTATAACGCAAGTATTTGAAGCTAAATCATTTGTTTCGCATGGAGTAGAAGCTAAACCTTATACATCGCATTGATTTGAAGGAACATCATGTGTTTCGAATGGATTTGAAGCTAATCTTTCTACATCGCATTGATTTGAAGCTACATCATGTGTTTCGCATGGATTTGAAGCTAACTCGTTTGTTTGACCAGTATTTGAAGCTAAATCATTTGTTTCGCCTGGATTTGAAGCTAAACCTTCTACATCGCATTGATTTGAAGGTACATCATGTGTTTCGCATGGATTTGAAGCTAACTCGTTCGTTTCGGCTGCATTTGAAGCAATATCACTTATATCGCAAGTATTTGAAGCTAAATCATTTGTATCTCATGGATTTGAAGCTAAACCTTATACATCGCATTGATATGAAGCTACATGATGTGTTTCGCATGGATTTGAAGCTAACTCGTTTGTTTGACCAGTATTTGAAGCTAAATCATTTGTTTCGCCTGGATTTGAAGCTAAACCTTCTACATCGCATTGATTTGAAGCTACATCATGTGTTTCGCATGGATTTGAAACAAACTCGTTCGTTTCGCCTGCATTTGAAGCAATATCACTTATATCGCAAGTATTTGAAGCTAAATCATTTGTTTCGCATGGATTTGAAGCTAATCTTTCTACATCGAATTGATTTGAAGCTACATCATGTGTTTCGCATGGATTTGAAGCTAACTCGTTCGTTTCGCCTGCATTTGAAGCAATATCACTTATATCGCAAGTATTTGAAGCTAAATCATTTGTTTCTCATGGATTTGAAGCTAAACCTTATACATCGCATTGATTTGAAGCTACATCATGTGTTTCGCATGGATTTGAAGCTAACTCGTTCGTTTCGCCTGCATTTGAAGCAATATCACTTATATCGCAAGTATTTGAAGGTAAATCATTTGTTTCGCATGGATTTGATTCTAAACCATCTACATCGCATTGATTTGAAGCTACATCATGTGTTTCGCATGCATTTGATGCTAACTCGTTATTTCGCCAGCAGTTGAAGCTATATCACTTATAACGCAAATATTTGAAACTAAATCATTTGTTTCGCATGGATCTGAAGCCAAACCTTCTACATCGTATAGATTTGAAGCTACATCATATGTATCGCATGGATTTGAAGCTAACACGATTATTTTGCCAGCATTGAAACTATATCACTTATATCGCAAGTATTTGAAGCTAAATCATTTGATTCGCTTGAATTTGAAGCTAACCTTCTACATCGCATTAATTTGAAGCTACATCATGGGTTTCGCATGGATTTGGAGCTACTCGTTTATTTCGCCAGCATTTGAAGCTATATCACTTATATCGCAAGTATTTGAAGATAAATCATTTGATTCGCTCGGATTGAAGCTTAACCTTCTACATCGCATTAATTTGAAGCTACATCATGTGTTTCGCATGGATTTGAAGCTAACTCGTTCGTTTCGCCTGCATTTGAAGCAATATCACTTATAACGCAAGTATTTGAAGCTAAATCATTGTTTCGCATGGAGTAGAAGCTAAACCTTATACATCGCATTGATTTGAAGGAACATCATGTGTTTCGCATGGATTTGAAGCTAACTCGTTCGTTTCGGCTGCATTTGAAGCAATATCACTTATATCGCAAGTATTTGAAGCTAAATCATTTGTTTCTCATGGATTTGAAGCTAAACCTTATACATCGCATTGATATGAAGCTACATGATGTGTTTCGCATCGATTTGAAGCTAACTCATTGTTTGACCAGTATTTGAAGCTAAATCATTTATTTCGCCTGATTTGATTCTAAACCATCTACATCGCATTGATTTGAAGCTACATCATGTGTTTCGCATGCATTTGATGCTAACTCGGTTATTTCGCCAGCATTTGAAGCTATATCACTTATATCGCAAGTATTTGAAACTAAATCATTTGTTTCGCATGGATCTGAAGCCAAACCTTCTACATCGTATAGATTTGAAGCTACATCATATGTATCGCATGGATTTGAAGCTAACACGATTATTTCGCCAGCATTTGAAACTATATCACTTATATCGCAAGTATTTGAAGCTAAATCATTTGATTCGCTGAATTTGAAGCTAAACTTTCTACATCGCATTAATTTGAAGCTACATCATGGTTTCGCATGGATTTGGAGCTACTCGTTTATTTCGCCAGCATTGAAGCTATATCACTTATATCGCAAGTATTTGAAGTTAAATCACTTGCTACACATGGATATGAAGCTAAACCTTCTACATCGTTTTTATTTGAATCTACATCATGTGTTTCGCATGGATTTGAAGCTAACTCGTTCGTTTCGCCAGCATTTGAAGCTATATCACTTATATCGCAAGTATTTGAAACTAAATCATTTGTTTTGCATGAATTTGAAGCTAAACCATGTGTTTCGCATGAATTTGAAGCTAAATTATGTGATTCGCATGGATTCAAGCTAACTCGTTTGTTTCGCCTGCATTTGAAGCTATATCACTTAAATCACAAGTATTTGAATCAAAATCATTTTTTAACATGGATTTGAAACTAATCCTTCTACATCGCTTAGATTTGAACCTACATCATGTGTTTCGCATGCATTTTGAAGCTAACTCGGTTATTTCGCCAGCATTTGAAGCTATATCACTTATATCGCAAGTTTTTGAAGCTAAATCATTTGTTTCGCATGGATCTGAAGCCAACCTTCTACATCGCATTGATTTAAAGCTACATCATATGTTTCGCCTGGATTTGAAGCTAACTCGATCATTTCGTCAGCATTAGAAACTATATCACTTATATCGCAAGTATTTGAAGCAAAATCATTTGTTTCGCATGGATTTGAAGCTACACAATCTACATCGCATTGATATGAAGGTATAGCATGTGTTTCGCATGGATTTGAAACTAACTCGATTATTTCGCCATAATTTGAAACTATATCTCTTATATCGCAAGTATTTGAAGCTAAATCATTTGTTTCGCGTGGATTTGAAGCAAAACCTTCAATATCGCATTGATTTGAAGCTACATCGTGTGTTTTCGCATGGATTTGAAGCTAATTCGTTCGTTTCGCCTGCATTTGAAGCAATATCACTTATATCGCAAGTATTTGAAGGTAAATCATTCGATTCGCATGGATTTGATGCTAACACGATTATTTCACCAGCATTTGATGCCATACAACTTATATCGCAATTATTTGAAGTTAAATCGCTTGCTACACATGGACTTGAAGTAAAACCATCAACATCGCATTGATTTGAAGCTAAATCATTGGTTTCGCATGGAGATGAAGCTAACTCGGTTATTTCGCCAGCATTTGAAGCAATATCGCTTATATCGCAAGTATTTGGAGGTAAATCATTTCATTCGCATGGATTTGAAGCTAAACCTTCTACATCGCATTGATTTGAAGCTACATAATGTGTTTCGCATGGATTTGAAGCTAACTCGATTATTTCGCCAGCATTTGAAACTATATCACTTATATCGCAAGTATTTGAAGCTAAATCATTTGTTTCGCTCGGATTTGAAGCTAAACCTTCTACATCGCATTAATTTGAAGCTACATCATTTGTTTCGCATGGATTTGAAGCTAACTCGTTCGTTTCGCCTGCATTTGAAGCAATATCACTTATATCGCAAGTATTTGAGATAAATCATTTGATTCGCTCGGATTTGAAGCTAAACCTTCTACATCGCATTAATTTGAAGCTACATCATGTGTTTCGCATGCATTTGATGCTAACTCGTTTATTTCGCCAGCATTTGAAACTATATCACTTATATCGCAAGTATTTGAAACTAAATCATTTGTTTCGCATGAATTCGAAGCTAAACCATGTGTTTCGCATTAATTTGAAGCTAAATTATGTGATTCGCATGGATTTGAAGCTAACTCGTTTGTTTCGCCTGCATTTGAAGCTATATCACTTAAATCACAAGTATTTGAATCAAAATCATTTTTTAACATGATTTGAAACTAATCCTTCTACATCGCATTGATTTGAAGTTACATCATGTGTTTCGCATGGATTTGAAGGTAACTCGTTTATTTCGCCAGCATTTGAAGCTATATCCCTTATATCGCAAGTATACGAAGCTAAATCATTTGTTTCGCATGAATTTGAAGCTTAACCATGTGTTTCGCATGAATTTGAAGCTAAATTATGTGATGCGCAAGGATTTGAAGCTAATGCGTTTGTTTCGCCTGCATTTGAAGCTATATCACTTATATCGCAAGTATTTGAAGCTAAATCATTTGTTTCGCATGGAGTAGAAGCTAAACCTTATACATCGCATTGATTTGAAGGAACATCATGTGTTTCGCATGGATTTGAAGCTAATCTTTCTACATCGCATTGATTTGAAGCTACATCATGTGCTTCGCTTGGATTTGAAGCTAACTCGATTATTTTGCCAGCATTTTAAGCTATATTACATAAGTCGCAAGTATTTGAAGCTAAATCATTTGTTTCGCATGGACTTGAATAGCTAAATAATCTACACCGCATTGATTTGTAGCTACATCATGTGTTTCGCATGGATTTGAAGCTAACTCATTTATTTCGCCAATCATTTGAAGCTATATCACTTATATCGCAAGTATTTGAAGCTAAATCATTTGTTTCGCATGGAGTAGAAGCTAAACATTCTACATCGCATTGATTTGAAGCTACATCATGTGTTTCGCATGGATTTGAAACAAACTCGTTCGTTTCGCCTGCATTTGAAGCAATATCACTTATATCGCAAGTATTTGAAGCTAAATCATTTGTTTCGCATGGATTTGAAGCTAATCTTTCTACATCGCATTGATTTGAAGCTACATCATGTGTTTCGCATGGATTTGAAGCTAACTCGTTCGTTTCGCCAGCATTTGATGCAATATCACTTATATCGCAAGTATTTGAAGGTAAATCATTTGTTTCGCATGGATTTGATTCTAAACTATCTACATCGCATTGATTTGAAGCTGCATCATATGTATCGCATGGATTTGAAGCTAACACGATTATTTCACCAGCATTTGAAACTATATCACTTATATCGCAAGTATTTGAAGCTAAATCATTTGATTAGCTTGATTTGAAGCTAAACCTTCTACATCGCACTAATTTGAAGCTACATCATGGGTTTCGCATGGATTTGGAGCTACTCGTTTATTTCTCCATCATTTGAAGCTATATCACTTATATCGCAAGTAATTGAAGCTAAATCATTTGTTTCGCATGGAGTAGAAGCTAACCTTATACATCGCATTGATTTGAAGGAACATCATGTGTTTCGAATGGATTTGAAGCTAATCTTTCTACATCGCATTGATTTGAAGCTACATCATGTGTTTCGCATGGATTTGAAGCTAACTCGTTTGTTTGACCAGTATTTGAAGCTAAATCATTTGTTTCGCCTGGATTTGAAGCTAAACCTTCTACATCGCATAGATTTGAAGGTACATCATGTGTTTCGCATGGATTTGAATCTAACTCGTTCGTTTCGGTTGCATTTGAAGCAATATCACTTATATCGCAAGTATTTGAAGCTAAATCATTTGTTTCTCATGGATTTGAAGCTAAACCTTATACATCGCATTGATTGAAGCTACATCATGTGTTTCGCATGGATTTGAAACAAACTCGTTCGTTCGCCTGCATTTGAAGCAATATCACTTATATCGCAAGTATTTGAAGCTAAATCATTTGTTTCGCATGATTTGAAGCTAATCTTTCTACATCGCATTGATTTGAAGCTACATCATGTGTTTCGCATGGATTTGAAGCTAACTCGTTCGTTTCGCCTGCATTTGAAGCAATATCACTTATATCGCAAGTATTTGAAGGTAATTCATTTGTTTCGCATGGATTTGATTCTAAACCATCTACATCGCATTGATTTGAAGCTACATCATGTGTTTCGCATGCATTTGATGCTAACTCGGTTATTTCGCCAGCAGTTGAAGCTATATCACTTATAGCGCAAATATTTGAAACTAAATCATTTGTTTCGCATGGATCTGAAGCCAAACCTTCTACATCGTATAGATTTGAAGCTACATCATATGTATCGCATGGATTTGAAGCTAACACGATTATTTTGCCAGCATTTGAAACTATATCACTTATATCGCAAGTATTTGAAGCTAAATCGTTTGATTCGCTTGAATTTGAAGCTAAACCTTCTACATCGCATTAATTTGAAGCTACATCACGGGTTTCGCATGGATTTGGAGCTACTCGTTTATTTCGCCAGCATTTGAAGCTATATCACTTATATCGCAAGTATTTGAAGATAAATCATTTGATTCGCTCGGATTTGAAGCTAAACCTTCTACATCGCATTAATTTGAAGCTACATCATGTGTTTCGCATGGATTTGAATCTAACTCGTTCGTTTCGCCTGCATTTGAAGCAATATCACTTATAACGCAAGTATTTGAAGCTAAATCATTTGTTTCGCATGGAGTAGAAGCTAAACCTTATACATCGCATTGATTTGAAGGAACATCATGTGTTTCGAATGGATTTGAAGCTAATCTTTCTACATCGCATTGATTTGAAGCTACATCATGTGTTTCGCATGGATTTGAAGCTAACTCGTTTGTTTGACCAGTATTTGAAGCTAAATCATTTGTTTCGCCTGGATTTGAAGCTAAACCTTCTACATCGCATTGATTTGAAGGTACATCATGTGTTTCGCATGGATTTGAAGCTAACTCGTTCGTTTCGGCTGCATTTGAAGCAATATCACTTATATCGCAAGTATTTGAAGCTAAATCATTTGTTTCTCATGGATTTGAAGCTAAACCTTATACATCGCATTGATATGAAGCTACATGATGTGTTTCGCATGGATTTGAAGCTAACTCGTTTGTTTGACCAGTATTTGAAGCTAAATCATTTGTTTCGCCTGGATTTGAAGCTAAACCTTCTACATCGCATTGATTTGAAGCTACATCATGTGTTTCGCATGGATTTGAAACAAACTCGTTCGTTTCGCCTGCATTTGAAGCAATATCACTTATATCGCAAGTATTTGAAGCTAAATCATTTGTTTCGCATGGATTTGAAGCTAATCTTTCTACATCGAATTGATTTGAAGCTACATCATGTGTTTCGCATGGATTTGAAGCTAACTCGTTCGTTTCGCCTGCATTTGATGCAATATCACTTATATCGCAAGTATTTGAAGCTAAATCATTTGTTTCGCATGGAGTAGAAGCTAAACCTTATACATCGCATTGATTTGAAGGAACATCATGTGTTTCGAATGGATTTGAAGCTAATCTTTCTACATCGCATTGATTTGAAGGTACATCATGTGTTTCGCATGGATTTGAATCTAACTCGTTCGTTTCGGCTGCATTTGAAGCAATATCACTTATACCGCAAGTATTTGAAGCTAAATCATTTGTTTCTCATGGATTTGAAGCTAAACCTTATACATCGCATTGATTTGAAGCTACATCATGTGTTTCGCATGGATTTGCAGCTAACTCGTTCGTTTCGCCTGCATTTGAAGCAATATCACTTATATCGCAAGTATTTGAAGGTAAATCATTTGTTTCGCATGGATTTGATTCTAAACCATCTACATCGCATTGATTTGAAGCTACATCATGTGTTTCGCATGCATTTGATGCTAACTCGGTTATTTCGCCAGCAGTTGAAGCTATATCACTTATAACGCAAATATTTGAAACTAAATCATTTGTTTCGCATGGATCTGAAGCCAAACCTTCTACATCGTATAGATTTGAAGCTACATCATATGTATCGCATGGATTTGAAGCTAACACGATTATTTTGCCAGCATTTGAAACTATATCACTTATATCGCAAGTATTTGAAGCTAAATCATTTGATTCGCTTGAATTTGAAGCTAAACCTTCTACATCGCATTAATTTGAAGCTACATCATGGGTTTCGCATGGATTTGGAGCTACTCGTTTATTTCGCCAGCATTTGAAGCTATATCACTTATATCGCAAGTATTTGAAGATAATCATTTGATTCGCTCGGATTTGAAGCTTAACCTTCTACATCGCATTAATTTGAAGCTACATCATGTGTTTCGCATGGATTTGAAGCTAACTCGTTCGTTTCGCCTGCATTTGAAGCAATATCACTTATAACGCAAGTATTTGAAGCTAAATCATTTGTTTCGCATGGAGTAGAAGCTAAACCTTATACATCGCATTGATTTGAAGGAACATCATGTGTTTCGAATGGATTTGAAGCTAATCTTTCTACATCGCATTGATTTGAAGCTACATCATGTGTTTCGCATGGATTTGAAGCTAACTCGTTTGTTTGACCAGTATTTGAAGCTAAATCATTTGTTTCGCCTGGATTTGAAGCTAAACCTTCTACATCGCATTGATTTGAAGGTACATCATGTGTTTCGCATGGATTTGAAGCTAACTCGTTCGTTTCGGCTGCATTTGAAGCAATATCACTTATATCGCAAGTATTTGAAGCTAAATCATTTGTTTCTCATGGATTTGAAGCTAAACCTTATACATCGCATTGATATGAAGCTACATGATGTGTTTCGCATGGATTTGAAGCTAACTCGTTTGTTTGACCAGTATTTGAAGCTAAATCATTTGTTTCGCCTGATTGAAGCTAAACCTTCTACATCGCATTGATTTGAAGCTACATCATGTGTTTCGCATGGATTTGAAACAAACTCGTTCGTTTCGCCTGCATTTGAAGCAATATCACTTATATCGCAAGTATTTGAAGCTAATCATTTGTTTCGCATGGATTTGAAGCTAATCTTTCTACATCGAATTGATTTGAAGCTACATCATGTGTTTCGCATGGATTTGATGCTAACTCGTTCGTTTCGCCTGCATTTGATGCAATATCACTTATATCGCAAGTATTTGAAGCTAAATCATTTGTTTCGCATGGAGTAGAAGCTAAACCTTATACATCGCATTGATTTGAAGGAACATCATGTGTTTCGAATGGATTTGAAGCTAATCTTTCTACATCGCATTGATTTGAAGGTACATCATGTGTTTCGCATGGATTTGAATCTAACTCGTTCGTTTCGGCTGCATTTGAAGCAATATCACTTATACCGCAAGTATTTGAAGCTAAATCATTTGTTTCCCATGGATTTGAAGCTAAACCTTATACATCGCATTGATTTGAAGCTACATCATGTGTTTCGCATGGATTTGCAGCTAACTCGTTCGTTTCGCCTGCATTTGAAGCAATATCACTTATATCGCAAGTATTTGAAGGTAAATCATTTGTTTCGCATGGATTTGATTCTAAACCATCTACATCGCATTGATTGAAGCTACATCATGTGTTTCGCATGCATTTGATGCTAACTCGGTTATTTCGCCAGCAGTTGAAGCTATATCACTTATAACGCAAATATTTGAAACTAAATCATTTGTTTCGCATGGATCTGAAGCCAAACCTTCTACATCGTATAGATTTGAAGCTACATCATATGTATCGCATGGATTTGAAGCTAACACGATTATTTTGCCAGCATTTGAAACTATATCACTTATATCGCAAGTATTTGAAGCTAAATCATTTGATTCGCTTGAATTTGAAGCTAAACCTTCTACATCGCATTAATTTGAAGCTACATCATGGGTTTCGCATGGATTTGGAGCTACTCGTTTATTTCGCCAGCATTTGAAGCTATATCACTTATATCGCAAGTATTTGAAGATAAATCATTTGATTCGCTCGGATTTGAAGCTTAACCTTCTACATCGCATTAATTTGAAGCTACATCATGTGTTTCGCATGGATTTGAAGCTAACTCGTTCGTTTCGCCTGCATTTGAAGCAATATCACTTATAACGCAAGTATTTGAAGCTAAATCATTTGTTTCGCATGGAGTAGAAGCTAAACCTATACATCGCATTGATTTGAAGGAACATCATGGGTTTCGCATGGATTTGGAGCTACTCGTTTATTTCGCCAGCATTTGAAGCTATATCACTTATATCGCAAGTATTTGAAGATAAATCATTTGATTCGCTCGGATTTGAAGCTTAACCTTCTACATCGCATTAATTTGAAGCTACATCATGTGTTTCGCATGGATTTGAAGCTAACTCGTTCGTTTCGCCTGCATTTGAAGCAATATCACTTATAACGCAAGTATTTGAAGCTAAATCATTTGTTTCGCATGGAGTAGAAGCTAAACCTTATACATCGCATTGATTTGAAGGAACATCATGTGTTTCGCATGGATTTGAAGCTAACTCGTTCGTTTCGGCTGCATTTGAAGCAATATCACTTATATCGCAAGTATTTGAAGCTAAATCATTTGTTTCTCATGGATTTGAAGCTAAACCTTATACATCGCATTGATATGAAGCTACATGATGTGTTTCGCATCGATTTGAAGCTAACTCATTTGTTTGACCAGTATTTGAAGCTAAATCATTTGTTTCGCCTGGATTTGAAGCTAAACCTTCTACATCGCATTGATTTGAAGCTACATCATGTGTTTCGCATGGATTTGAAACAAACTCGTTCGTTTCGCCTTTTTTAAGCAATATCACTTATATCGCAAGTATTTGAAGCTAAATCATTTGTTTCGCATGGATTTGAAGCTATCTTTCTACATCGCATTGATATGAAGCTACATGATGTATTTCGCATGGATTTGAAGCTAACTCGTTTGTTTGACCAGTATTTGAAGCTAAATCATTTATTTCGCCTGGATTTGATTCTAAACCATCTACATCGCATTGATTTGAAGCTACATCATGTGTTTCGCATGCATTTGATGCTAACTCGGTTATTTCGCCAGCATTTGAAGCTATATCACTTATATCGCAAGTATTTGAAACTAAATCATTTGTTTCGCATGGATCTGAAGCCAAACCTTCTACATCGTATAGATTTGAAGCTACATCATATGTATCGCATGGATTTGAAGCTAACACGATTATTTCGCCAGCATTTGAAACTATATCACTTATATCGCAAGTATTTGAAGCTAATCATTTGATTCGCTTGAATTTGAAGCTAAACTTTCTACATCGCATTAATTTGAAGCTACATCATGGGTTTCGCATGGATTTGGAGCTACTCGTTTATTTCGCCAGCATTTGAAGCTATATCACTTATATCGCAAGTATTTGAAGTTAAATCACTTGCTACACATGGATATGAAGCTAAACCTTCTACATCGTTTTTATTTGAATCTACATCATGTGTTTCGCATGGATTTGAAGCTAACTCGTTCGTTTCGCCAGCATTTGAAGCTATATCACTTATATCGCAAGTATTTGAAACTAAATCATTTGTTTTGCATGAATTTGAAGCTAAACCATGTGTTTCGCATGAATTTGAAGCTAAATTATGTGATTCGCATGGATTTCAAGCTAACTCGTTTGTTTCGCCTGCATTTGAAGCTATATCACTTAAATCACAAGTATTTGAATCAAAATCATTTTTTAACATGGATTTGAAACTAATCCTTCTACATCGCTTAGATTTGAACCTACATCATGTGTTTCGCATGCATTTGAAGCTAACTCGGTTATTTCGCCAGCATTTGAAGCTATATCACTTATATCGCAAGTTTTGAAGCTAAATCATTTGTTTCGCATGGATCTGAAGCCAAACCTTCTACATCGCATTGATTTAAAGCTACATCATATGTTTCGCCTGGATTTGAAGCTAACTCGATCATTTCGTCAGCATTAGAAACTATATCACTTATATCGCAAGTATTTGAAGCAAAATCATTTGTTTCGCATGGATTTGAAGCTACACAATCTACATCGCATTGATATGAAGGTATAGCATGTGTTTCGCATGGATTTGAAACTAACTCGATTATTTCGCCATAATTGAAACTATATCTCTTATATCGCAAGTATTGAAGCTAAATCATTTGTTTCGCGTGGATTTGAAGCAAAACCTTCAATATCGCATTGATTTGAAGCTACATCGTGTGTTTCGCATGGATTTGAAGCTAATTCGTTCGTTTCGCCTGCATTTGAAGCAATATCACTTATATCGCAAGTATTTGAAGGTAAATCATTCGATTCGCATGGATTTGATGCTAACACGATTATTTCACCAGCATTTGATGCTATACAACTTATATCGCAATTATTTGAAGTTAAATCGCTTGCTACACATGGACTTGAAGTAAAACCATCAACATCGCATTGATTTGAAGCTAAATCATTGGTTTCGCATGGAGATGAAGCTAACTCGGTTATTTCGCCAGCATTTGAAGCAATATCGCTTATATCGCAAGTATTTGGAGGTAAATCATTTCATTCGCATGGATTTGAAGCTAAACCTTCTACATCGCATTGATTTGAAGCTACATAATGTGTTTCGCATGGATTTGAAGCTAACTCGATTATTTCGCCAGCATTTGAAACTATATCACTTATATCGCAAGTATTTGAAGCTAAATCATTTGTTTCGCTCGGATTTGAAGCTAAACCTACTACATCGCATTAATTTGAAGCTACATCATTTGTTTCGCATGGATTTGAAGCTAACTCGTTCGTTTCGCCTGCATTTGAAGCAATATCACTTATATCGCAAGTATTTGAAGATAAATCATTTGATTCGCTCGGATTTGAAGCTAAACCTTCTACATCGCATTAATTGAAGCTACATCATGTGTTTCGCATGCATTTGATTCTAACTCGTTTATTTCGCCAGCATTTGAAACTATATCACTTATATCGCAAGTATTTGAAACTAAATCATTGTTTCGCATGAATTTGAAGCTAACCATGTGTTTCGCATTAATTTGAAGCTAAATATGTGATTCGCATGGATTTGAAGCTAAAGCGTTTGTTTCGCATGCATTTGAAGCTATATCACTTAAATCACAAGCATTTGAACCAAAATCATATTTTAACATGGATTTGAAACTAATCCTTCTACATCGCTTTGATTTGAACCTACATCATGTATATCGCTTGCTTTTGAAGCTAATTCGGTTATTTCGCCAGCATTAGAATCTATATCACTTATATCGCAAGTATTTGAAGCTAAATCATTTGTTTCGCATGTATCTGAAGCCAAACCTTCAACATCGCATTGATTTGAAGCTACATCGTGTGTTTCGCATGGATTTGAAGCTAACTCGTTCGTTTCGCCTGCAGTAGTAGCAATATCACTTATAACGCAATTATTTGAAGATAAATCATTTGTTTCGCTCGGATTTGAAGCTAAACCGTCTACATCGCATTAATTTGAACCTACATCATGTGTTTCGCCTGCATTTGAAGCTATATCACTTATATCGCAAGTATTTGAAGCTAAATCATTTGTTTCGCATGGAGTAGAAGCTAAACCTTATACATCGCATTGATTTGAAGGAACATCATGTGTTTCGCGTGGATTTGAAGCTAAACCTTCAACATCGCTTTGATTTGAAGCTACATCATGTGTATCGCATGGATTTGAAGCTAACTCGTTCGTTTCGCCTGCATTTGAAGCAATATCACTTATATCGCAAGTATTTGAAGGTAAATCATTTGATTCGCATGGATTTGAAGCTAAATCTTCTACATCGCATTGATTTGAAGCTACATCATGTGTTGCGCATGGATTTGAAGCTAACTCGATTATTTCGCCAGCATTTGATGCTACACAACTTATATCGCAAGTATTTGAAGTTAAATCGCTTGCTACACATAGACTTGAAGTAGAATCTTCAATACTGCATTGATTTGAAGCTAAATCATTGGTTTCGCATGGAGTGAGGCTAACTCGGTTATTTCGCCAGCAGTTGAAACTATATCACTTATATCGCAAGTATTTGAAGCTAAATCATTTGTTTCGCGTGGATTTGAAGCTAAACCTTCAACATCGCATTGATTTGAAGCTACATCATGTGTTACGCATGGATTTGAAGCAAACTCGTTCGTTTCGCCTGCATTTGAAGCAATATCACTTATGTCGCAAGTATTGGAAGCTAAATCATTTGTTTCGCGTGGATTTGAAGCTAAACCTTCACATCGCATTGATTTGATGCTACATCATGTGTTTCGCATGGAGTTGTAGCTAACTCTGTTATTTCGCCAGCATTTGAAGCAATATCACTTATGTCGCCAGTATTTGAAGCTAATCATTTGTTTCGCGTGGATTTGAAGCTAAACCTTCAACATCGCATTGATTTGAAGCTACATCATGAGTTTCGCATGGATTTGAAGCTAACTCGTTCGTTTCGCGTGAATTTGTAGCAATATCACTTATATCGCAAGTATTTGAAAATAAATCATTTGATTCGCTCTGATTTGAAGCTAAACCTTCTACATCGCATTAATTTGAAGCTACATCATGTGTTTTGCATGGATTTGAAGCTAACTCGTTCGTTTCGCCTGCATTTGAAGCAATATCACTTATATCGCAAGTATTTGAAAATAAATCATTTGATTCGCTCGGATTTGAAGCTAAACCTTCTACATCGCATTAATTTGAAGCTACATCATGTGATTCGCATGAATTTGAAGCTATAGCGATTGTTTCGCCTGCATTTGAAGCTATATCACTTAAATCACAAGTATTTGAATCAAAATCATTTTTTAACATGGATTTGAATCTAATCCTTCTACATCGCTTTGATTTGAACCTACATCATGTGTTTCGCCTGCATTTGAAGCTAATTCGGTTATTTCGCCAGCATTAGAATCTATATCACTTATATCGCAAGTATTTGAAGCTAAATCATTTGTTTCGCATGGATCTGAAACCAAACCTTCTACATCGCATTGATTTGAAGCTGCATCATTTGTTTCGCTCTGATTTGAAGCTAAACCTTCTACATCGCATTAATTTGAAGCTACATCATGTGTTTCGCGTGGATTTGGAGCTAACTCGTTCGTTTCGCCTGCATTTGAAGCAATATCACTTATATCGCAAGTATTTGAAGCTAAATCATTTGTTTCGCATGTATCTGAAGCCAAACCTTCACATCGCATTGATTTGAAGCTACATCGTGTGTTTCGCATGGATTTGAAGCTAACTCGTTCGTTTCGCCTGCAGTAGTAGCAATATCACTTATAACGCAATTATTTGAAGATAAATCATTTGTTTCGCTCGGATTTGAAGCTAAACCGTCTACATCGCATTAATTTGAACCTACATCATGTGTTTCGCCTGCATTTGAAGCTATATCACTTATATCGCAAGTATTTGAAGCTAAATCATTTGTTTCGCATGGAGTAGAAGCTAAACCTTATACATCGCATTGATTTGAAGGAACATCATGTGTTTCGCGTGGATTTGAAGCTAAACCTTCACATCGCTTTGATTTGAAGCTACATCATGTGTATCGCATGGATTTGAAGCTAACTCGTTCGTTTCGCCTGCATTTGAAGCAATATCACTTATATCGCAAGTATTTGAAGGTAAATCATTTGATTCGCATGGATTTGAAGCTAAATCTTCTACATCGCATTGATTTGAAGCTACATCATGTGTTTCGCATGATTTGAAGCTAACTCGATTATTTCGCCAGCATTTGATGCTACACAACTTATATCGCAAGTATTTGAAGTTAAATCGCTTGCTACACATAGACTTGAAGTAGAATCTTCAATACTGCATTGATTTGAAGCTAAATCATTGGTTTCGCATGGAGTTGAGGCTAACTCGGTTATTTCGCCAGCAGTTGAAACTATATCACTTATATCGCAAGTATTTGAAGCTAAATCATTTGTTTCGCGTGGATTTGAAGCTAAACCTTCAACATCGCATTGATTTGAAGCTACATCATGTGTTACGCATGGATTTGAAGCAAACTCGTTCGTTTCGCCTGCATTTGAAGCAATATCACTTATGTCGCAAGTATTGGAAGCTAAATCATTTGTTTCGCGTGGATTTGAAGCTAAACCTTCAACATCGCATTGATTTGATGCTACATCATGTGTTTCGCATGGAGTTGTAGCTAACTCTGTTATTTCGCCTGCATTTGAAGCAATATCACTTATATCGCAAGTATTTGAAAATAAATCATTTGATTCGCTCGGATTTGAAGCTAAACCTTCTACATCGCATTAATTTGAAGCTACATCATGTGATTCGCATGGATTTGAAGCTATAGCGATTGTTTCGCCTGCATTTGAAGCTATATCACTTAAATCACAAGTATTTGAATCAAAATCATTTTTAACATGGATTTGAATCTAATCCTTCTACATCGCTTTGATTTGAACCTACATCATGTGTTTCGCCTGCATTTGAAGCTAATTCGGTTATTTCGCCAGCATTAGAATCTATATCACTTATATCGCAAGTATTTGAAGCTAAATCATTTGTTTCGCATGGATCTGAAACTAAACCTTCTACATCGCATTGATTTGAAGCTGCATCATTTGTTTCGCTCTGATTTGAAGCTAAACCTTCTACAGTCGCATTAATTTGAAGCTACATCATGTGTTTCGCGTGGATTTGGAGCTAACTCGTTCGTTTCGCCTGAATTTGAAGCAATATCACTTATATCGCAAGTATTTGAAGCTAAATCATTTGTTTCGCGTGGATTTGAAGCTAAACCTTCAACATCGCATTGATTTGATGCTACATCATGTGTTTCGCATGGATTTGAAGCAAACTCGTTCGTTTCGCCTGCATTTGAAGCACTATCACTTATGTCGCCAGTATTTGAAGCTAAATCATTTGTTTCGCGTGGATATGAAGCTAAACCTTCAACATCGCATTGATTTGAAGCTACATCATGTGTTTCGCATGGATTTGAAGCTAACTCGATTATTTCGCCAGCATTTGATGCTGGACAACTTATATCGCAAGTATTTGAAGTTAAATCGCTTGCTACACATGGATATGAAGTTAAACCTTCAACATCGCATTGATTTGAAGCTACATCATTGGTTCGCATGGAGTGAAGCTAACTCGATTATTTCGCCAGAATTTGAAGCTATATCACTTATATCGCAAGTATTTGAAGCTAAATGATTTATTTCGCATGGATTTGATTCTAAACCTTCTACATCGCATTGATTTGAAGATGCATCACGTGTTTCGCATGGATTGGAGCTAACTCGTTTATTTCGCCAGCATTTGAAGCTATATCACTTATATCGCAAGTATTTCAAACTAATCATTTGTTTCCCGTGGATCTGAAGCCAAACCTTCTACATCGCATTGATTTGAAGTTACATCATGTGCTTCGCATGGATTTGAAGCTAACTCGATTATTTCGCCATAATTTGAAACTGTATCACTTATAACGCAAGTATTTGATGCTAAATAATTTGTTTCGCATGATTGAAGCTAACTCGATTATTTCGCCAGCATTTGATGCTATACAACTTATATCGCATGTATTTGAAGTTAAATCGCTTGGTACACATGGACTTGATGTAAAACCTTCAACATCGCATTGATTTGAAGCTAAATCATTGGTTTCGCATGGATTTGAAACTAACTCGTTTATTTCGCCAGCATTTGAAGCTATATAATTTACATCGCAAGTATTGAAGCTAAATCATTTATTTCGCTTGGATTTGAATCTAAACCAGCTACATCGCATTGATTTGAAACTACATCACGTGTTTCGCATGGATTTGAAGCTAACTCGATTATTTCGCCAGCATTGATGCTAGACAACTTATATCGCATGTATTGAAGTTAAATCGCTTGGTACACATGGACTTGATGTAAAACCTTCAACATCGCATTGATTTGAAGCTAAATCATTGGTTTCGCATGGAGTTGAAGCTAACTCTGTTATTTCGCCAGCATTTGAAACTTTATCACTTATATCGCAAGTATTTGAAGCTAAATGATTTGTTTCGCGCGGATTTGAAGCTAAACCTTCAACATCGCATTGATTTGAAGCTACATCATGTGTTTCGCATGGATTTGAAGCAAACTCGTTCGTTTCGCCGGCATTTGAAGCAATATCACTTACATCGCAAGTATTTCAAGCTAAATCATTTGTTTCGCGTGGATCTGATGCCAAACCTTCTACATCGCATTGATTTGAAGTTACATCATGTGTTTCGCATGGATTTGAAGCTAACTCGTTTATTTCGCCATAATTTGAAATTATATCACTTATATCGCAAGTATTTGAAGCTACATAATTTGTTTCGCATGGATTTGATGCTAAACCTTCTACATGGCATTGATTTGAAGCTATATCATGTGTTCCGCTTGGATTTGAAGCTAAATCGTTTATTTCGCCTGTATTTGAAGCTATATCACTTATATCGCAAGTATTTGAAGCTAAATGATTTATTTCGCATGGATTTGATTCTAACCTTCTACATCGCATTGATTTGAAGCTACATCACGTGTTTCGCATGGATTTGGAGCTAACTCGTTTATTTCGCCAGCATTTGAAGCTATATCACTTATATCGCAAGTATTTGAAACTAAATCATTTGTTTCCCGTGGATCTGAAGCCAAACCTTCTACATCGCATTGGTTTGAAGTTACATCATATGTTTCGCATGTATTTGAAGCTAACTCGATTATTTTGCCAGCATTTGAAACTATATCACTTATATCGCAAGTATTTGAAGCTATATCACTTATATCGCAAGTATTTGAAACTAAATCGTTTGTTTCGCATGGATTTGAAGCTAAACCTTCTACATCGCATTGATTTGAAGCTACATCATGTGTTTCGGATGGATTTGAAGCTAACTCGTTTATTTCGCCAGCATTTGAAGATATATCACTTATATCGCAAGTATTTGAAGCTAAATCATTTGTTTCGCATGGATTTGATTCTAAACCTTCTACATCGCATTGATTTGAAGCTACATCATGTGTTTCGCATGGATTTGAAACTAACTCGTTTATTTCGCCAGCATTTGATGCTATATCACTTATATCGCAAGTATTTGAAACTAAATCATTTGTTTCCGTGGATCTGAAGCCAACCTTCTACATCGCATTGATTTGAAGTTACATCATATGTTTCGCATGTATTTGAAGCTAACTCGATTATTTTGCCAGCATTTGAAGCTATATCACTAAAATCACAAGTATTTGAATCAAAATGATTTGTTTAACATGGATTTGAACTAATCCTTCTACATCGCTTTGATTTGAAGCTACATCATGTGTTTCGCATGGATTTGAAGCTACTCGTTTGTTTGACCAGTATTTGAAGCTAAATCATTTGTTTCGCCTGGATTTGAAGCTAAACCTTCTACAGCGCATTTATTTGAAGCTACATCATACGTTTCGCTTAGTTTTTGAATCTTACTCGATTATTTCGCCAGCATTTGAAGCTATATTACTTATATCGCAACTATTTGAAGCTAAATCATTTGTTTCTCATGGATTTGAAGCTAAACCTTATACATCGCATTGATTTGAAGCTACATCATGTATTTCGCATGATTTGAAGTCAACTCGTTTGCTTCGCCTGCATTTGTGGCTATATCACATACGTCGCAAGTATTTGAAGCTAAACCATTGGTTTCGCATGAATATGAAGCTAAACCATGTGTTTCGCATGAATTAGAAGCTTAATTATGTGATTGGCATGGATTTGAAGCTAACTCGTTTGTTTCGCTTGCATTTGAAGCTATATTACTTACGTCGCAAGTATTTGAAGCTCAATCATTTGTTCCGCATGGATTTGATTCTAAACCTTCTACATCGCATTGATTTGAAGCTACATCACGTGTTTCGCATGGATTTGGAGCTAACTCGTTTATTTCGCCAGCATTTGAAGCTATATCACTTATATCGCAAGTATTTGAAACTAAATCATTTGTTTCCCGTGGATCTGAAGCCAAACCTTCTACATCGCATTGATTTGAAGCTACATCATGTGTTTCGGATGGATTTGAAGCTAACTCGTTTATTTCGCCAGCATTTGAAGCTATATCACTTATATCGCAAGTATTTGAAGCTAAATCATTTGTTTCGCATGGATTTGATTCTAAACCTTCTACATCGCATTGATTTGAAGCTACATCATGTGTTTCGCATGGATTTGAAACTAACTCGTTTATTCGCCAGCATTTGAAGCTATATCACTTATATCGCAAGTATTTGAAACTAAATCATTTGTTTCCTGTGGGTCTGAAGCCAAACCTTCTACATCGCATTGATTTGAAGTTACATCATATGTTTCGCATGTATTTGAAGCTAACTCGATTATTTTGCCAGCATTTGAAGCTATATCACTTAAATCACAAGTATTTGAATCAAAATGATTTGTTTAACATGGATTTGAAACTAATCCTTCTACATCGCTTTGATTTGAAGCTACATCATGTGTTTCGCATGGATTTGAAGCTAACTCGTTGTTTGACCAGTATTTGAAGCTAAATCATTTGTTTCGCCTGGATTTGAAGCTAAACCTTCTACAGCGCATTTATTTGAAGCTACATCATACGTTTCGCTTAGTTTTGAATCTTACTCGATTATTTCGCCAGCATTTGAAGCTATATTACTTATATCGCAAGTATTTGAAGCTAAATCATTTGTTTCTCATGGATTTGAAGCTAAACCTTATACATCGCATTGATTTGAAGCTACATCATGTATTTCGCATGGATTTGAAGCCAACTCGTTTGCTTCGCCTGCATTTGTGGCTATATCACATACGTCGCAAGTATTTGAAGCTAAACCATTGGTTTCGCATGAATATGAAGCTAAACCATGTGTTTCGCATGAATTAGAAGCTTAATTATGTGATTGGCATGGATTTGAAGCTAACTCGTTTGTTTCGCTTGCATTTGAAGCTATATTACTTACGTCGCAAGTATTTGAAGCTCAATCATTTGTTCCGCATGGATTTGATGCTAAATCGTTTATTTCCCCTGCATTTGAAGCTATATCACTTATATCGCAAGTATTTGAAGCTAAATGATTTATTTCGCATGGATTTGATTCTAAACCTTCTACATCGCATTGATTTGAAGCTACATCACGTGTTTCGCATGGATTTGGAGCTAACTCGTTTATTTCGCCAGCATTTGAAGCTATATCACTTATATCGCAAGTATTTGAAACTAAATCATTTGTTTCCCGTGGATCTGAAGCCAAACCTTCTACATCGCATTGATTTGAAGTTACATCATGTGTTTCGCATGGATTTGAAGCTAACTCGATTATTTCGCCATAATTTGAAACTATATCACTTATAACGCAAGTATTTGAAGCTAAATAATTTGTTTCGCATGGATTTGAAACTAAACCTTCAACATCGCATGATTTGAAGCTACATCATGTGTTTCGCATGGATTTGAAGCTAACTCGTTTATTTCGCCAGCATTTGAAGCTATATAACTTACATTGCAAGTATTTGAAGCTAAATCATTTGTTTCGCATGGATTTGCATCTAAACCAGCTAACATCGCATTGATTTGAAGCTACATCATGTGTTTCGCATGGATTTGAAGCTAACTCGATTATTTCGCCAGCATTTGATGCTATACAACTTATATCGCATGTATTTGAAGTTAAATCGCTTGGTACACATGGACTTGATGTAAACCTTCAACATCGCATTGATTTGATGCTAAATCATTGGTTTCGCATGGAGTTGAAGCTAACTCTGTTATTTCGCCAGCATTTGAAACTTTATCACTTATATCGCAAGTATTTGAAGCTAAATGATTTGTTTCGCGCGGAATTGAAGCTAAACCTTCAACATCGCATTGATTTGAAGCTACATCATGTGTTTCGCATGGATTTGAAGCAAACTCGTTCGTTTCGCCGGCATTTGAAGCAATATCACTTACATCGCAAGTATTTGAAGCTAAATCATTTGTTTCGCGTGGATCTGATGCCAAACCTTCTACATCGCATTGATTTGAAGTTACATCAAGTGTCTCGCATGGATTTGAAGCTAACTCGTTTATTTCGCCATAATTTGAAATTACATCACTTATATCGCAAGTATTTGAAGCTACATAATTTGTTTCGCATGGATTTGAAGCTAAACCTTCTACATCGCATTGATTTGAAGCTACATCATGTGTTTCGGATGGATTTGAAGCTAACTCGTTTATTTCGCCAGCATTTGAAGCTATATCACTTATATCGCAAGTATTTTAAGCTAAATCGTTTGTTTCGCATGGATTTGATTCTAAACCTTCTACATCGCATTGATTGAAGCTACATCATGTGTTTCGCATGGATTTGAAACTAACTCGTTTATTTCGCCAGCATTTGAAGCTATATCACTTATATCGCAAGTATTTGAAACTAAATCATTTGTTTCCCGTGGATCTGAAGCCAAACCTTCTACATCGCATTGATTTGAAGTTACATCATATGTTTCGCATGTATTTGAAGCTAACTCGATTATTTTGCCAGCATTTGAAGCTATATCACTTAAATCACAAGTATTTGAATCAAATGATTTGTTTAACATGGATTTGAAACTAATCCTTCTACATCGCTTTGATTTGAAGCTACATCATGTGTTTCGCATGGATTTGAAGCTAACTCGTTTGTTTGACCAGTATTTGAAGCTAAATCATTTGTTTCGCCTGGATTTGAAGCTAAACCTTCTACATCGCATTTATTTGAAGCTACATCATACGTTTCGCTTAGTTTTTGAATCTTACTCGATTATTTCGCCAGCATTTGAAGCTATATTACTTATATCGCAAGTATTTGAAGCTAAATCATTTGTTTCTCATGGATTTGAAGCTAAACCTTATACATCGCATTGATTTGAAGCTACATCATGTATTTCGCATGGATTTGAAGCCAACTCGTTTGCTTCGCCTGCATTTGTGGCTATATCACATACGTCGCAAGTATTTGAAGCTAAACCATTGGTTTCGCATGAATATGAAGCTAAACCATGTGTTTCGCATGAATTAGAAGCTTAATTATGTGATTGGCATGCATTTGAAGCTAACTCGTTTGTTTCGCTTGCATTTGAAGCTATATTACTTACGTCGCAAGTATTTGAAGCTCAATCATTTGTTCCGCATGGATTTGATGCTGAATCGTTTATTTCCCCTGCATTTGAAGCTATATCACTTATATCGCAAGTATTTGAAGCTAAATGATTTATTTCGCATGGATTTGATTCTAAACCTTCTACATCGCATTGATTTGAAGCTACATCACGTGTTTCGCATGGATTTGGAGCTAACTCGTTTATTACATCACGTGTTTCGCATGGATTTGGAGCTAACTCGTTTATTTCGCCAGCATTTGAAGCTATATCACTTATATCGCAAGTATTTGAAACTAAATCATTTGTTTCCCGTGGTTCTGAAGCCAAACCTTCTACATCGCATTGATTTGAAGTTACATCATATGTTTCGCATGTATTTGAAGCTAACTCGATTATTTTGCCAGCATTTGAAACTATATCACTTATATCGCAAGTATTTGAAGCTATATCACTTATATCGCAAGTATTTGAATCTAAATCGTTTGTTTCGCATGAATTTGAAGCTAAACCATGTGTTTCGCATGAATTTGAATCTAAATTATGTGATTCGCATGGATTTGAAGCTAAAGCGTTTGTTTCGCCTGCATTTGAAGCTATATCACTTAAATCACAAGTATTTGAATCAAAATCATTTGTTTGACATGGATTTGAAACTAATCCTTCTACATCGCTTTTATTTGAACCTACATCACGTGTTTCGCATGCATTTCAAGCTAACTCGGTTATTTCGCCAGCATGTGAAGCTATATCATTTATATCGCAAGTATTTGAAGCTAAATCATTTCTTTCCGTGGATCTGAAGCCAATCCTTCTACATCGCATTGATTTGAAGTTACATCATATGTTTCGCATGGATTTGAAGCTAACTCGTTTATTTCGCCATAATTTGAAACTATATCACTTATATCGCAAGTATTTGAAGCTAAATAATTTGTTTCGCATGGATTTGAAGCTAAACCTTCTACATGGCATTGATTTGAAGCTATATCATGTGTTCCGCATGGATTTGAAGCTAAATCGTTTATTTCCCCTGCATTTGAAGCTATATCACTCATATCGCAAGTATTTGAAGCTAAATGATTTATTTCGCATGGATTTGATTCTAAACCTTCTACATCGCATTGATTTGAAGATACATCACGTGTTTCGCATGGATTTGGAGCTAACTCGTTTATTTCGCCAGCATTTGAAGCTATATCACTTATATCGCAAGTATTTGAAACTAAATCATTTGTTTCCCGTGGATCTGAAGCCAAACCTTCTACATCGCATTGATTTGAAGTTACATCATATGTTTCGCATGTATTTGAAGCTAACTCGATTATTTTGCCAGCATTTGAAACTATATCACTTATATCGCAAGTATTTGAAGCTAAATCATTTGATTCGCTGGATTTGTAGCTAAACCTTCTACATAGCATTGATTTGAAGCTATATCATGTGATTCGCATGGATTTGAAGCTAACTCGATTATTTCGCCAGCATTTGATGCTAGACAACTTATATCGCAAGTATTTGAAGTTAAATCTCTTGCTACACATGGATATGAAGTTAAACCTTCAACATCGCATTGATTTGAAGCTACATCATTGGTTTCGCATGGAGTTGAAGCTAACTCGATTATTTCGCCAGAATTTGAAGCTATATCACTTATATCGCAAGTATTTGAAGCTAAATCATTTGTTTCCCGTGGATCTGAAGCCAAACCTTCTACATCGCATTGATTTGAAGTTACATCATGTGTTTCGCATGGATTTGTTAGCAAACTCGATTATTTCGCCATAATTTGAAACTATATCACTTATAACTCAAGTATTTGAAGCTAAATAATTTGTTTCGCATGGATTTGAAGCTAAACCTTCTACATTGCATTGATTTGAAGCTACATCATGTGTTTCGGATGGATTTGAAGCTAACTCGATTATTTCGCCAGAATTTGAAGCTATATCACTTATATCGCAAGTATTTGAAGCTGAATCATTTGTTTCCCGTGGATCTGAAGCCAAACCTTCTACATCGCATTGATTTGAAGTTACATCATGTGTTTCGCATGTATTTGAAGGTAACTCAATTATTTCGCCAGCATTTGAAGCTGTATCACTTATATCGCAAGTATTTGACGCTAAATCATTTGTTTCGAATGGAGTTAAAGCTAAACCTTATACATCGCATTGAATTGAGGCAACATCATGTGTTTCGCATGGATTTGAAGCTAATCTTTCTACATCGCATTGATTTGAAGCTACATCATGTGTTTCGCATGGATTTGAAGCTAACTCGTTTGTTTGACCAGTATTTGAAGCTAAATCAATTGTTTCGCCTGGATTTGAAGCTAAACCTTCTACATCGCATTTATTTGAAGCTACATCATACGTTTCGCTTAGGTTTTGAATCTTACTCGATTATTTCGCCAGCATTTGAAGCTATATTACTTATATCGCAAGTATTTGAAGCTAAATCATTTGTTTCTCATGGATTTGAAGCTAAACCTTATACATCGCATTGATTTGAAGCTACATCATGTATTTCGCATGGATTTGAAGCCAACTCGTTTGCTTCGCCTGCATTTGTGGCTATATCACATACGTCGCAAGTATTTGAAGCTAAACCATTGGTTTCGCATGAATATGAAGCTAAACCATGTGTTTCGCATGAATTAGAAGCTTAATTATGTGATTGGCATGGATTTGAAGCTAACTCGTTTGTTTCGCTTGCATTTGAAGCTATATTACTTACGTCGCAAGTATTTGAAGCTCAATCATTTGTTCCGCATGGATTTGATGCTAAACCTTATACATATGAAGCTACATCATGTGTTTCGCGTGGATTTGAAGCTAGCACGATTATTTCGCCAGAATTTGAAGCTATATCACTTATATCGCAAGTATTTGAAGCTGAATCATTTGTTTCCCCTTGGATCTGAAGCCAAACCTTCTACATCGCATTGATTTGAAGTTACATCATGTGTTTCGCATGTATTTGAATGTAACTCAATTATTTCGCCAAAATTTGAAGCTGTATCACTTATATCGCAAGTATTTGACGCTAAATCATTTGTTTCGAATGGAGTTAAAGCTAAACCTTATACATCGCATTGAATTGAGGCAACATCATGTGTTTCGCATGGATTTGAAGCTAATCTTTCTACATCGCATTGATTTGAAGCTACATCATGTGTTTCGCATGGATTTGAAGCTAACTCGTTTGTTTGACCAGTATTTGAAGCTAAATCAATTGTTTCGCCTGGATTTGAAGCTAAACCGTCTACATCGCATTTATTTGAAGCTACATCATACGTTTCGCTTAGGTTTTGAATCTTACTCGATTATTTCGCCAGCATTTGAAGCTATATTACTTATATCGCAAGTATTTGAAGCTAAATCATTTGTTTCTCATGGATTTGAAGCTAAACCTTATACATCGCATTGATTTGAAGCTACATCATGTATTTCGCATGGATTTGAAGCCAACTCGTTTGCTTCGCCTGCATTTGTGGCTATATCACATACGTCGCAAGTATTTGAAGCTAAACCACTGGTTTCGCATGAATATGAATCTAAACCATGTGTTTCGCATGAATTAGAAGCTTAATTATGTGATTGGCATGGATTTGAAGCTAACTCGTTTGTTTCGCTTGCATTTGAAGCTATATTACTTACGTCGCAAGTATTTGAAGCTCAATCATTTGTTCCGCATGGATTTGATGCTAAACCTTATACATATGAAGCTACATCATGTGTTTCGCGTGGATTTGAAGCTAGCACGATTATTTCGCCAGCATTTGAAACTATATCACTTATATCGCAAGTATTTGAAGCTAAATCATTTGATTCGCATGGATTTGAAGCTAAACCTTCTACATCGCATTGATTTGAAGCTACATCATGTGTTTCGCATGGATTTGAAGCTAACTCGTTTATTTCGTCAGCATTTGAAGCTATATAACTTACATCGCAAGTATTTGAAGCTAAATCATTTGTTTCGCATGGATTTGAATCTAAACCAGCTACATCGCATTGATTTGAAACTACATCATGTGTTTCGCATGGATTTGAAGCTAACTCGATTATTTCGCCAGCATTTGATGCTAGACAACTTATATCGCAAGTATTTGAAGTTAAATCGCTTGCTACACTTGGATATGAAGCAAAACCTTCTACATCGCATTGATTTGAAGCTACATCATGTGCTTCGCTTGGATTTGAAGCTAACTCGACTATTTCGCCAGCATTTGAAGCTATATCACTTATATCGCAAGTATTTGAAGCTAAATCATTTGTTTCCCGTGGATCTGAAGCCAAACCTTCTACATCGCATTGATTTGAAGTTACATCATGTGTTTCGCATGGATTTGAAGCTAACTCGTTTATTTCGCCATAATTTGAAACTATATCAATTATATCGCAAGTATTTGAAGCTAAATAATTTGTTTCGCATGGATTTGAAGCTAAACCATCTACATCGCATTGATTTGAAGCTATATCATGTGTTTCGCATTAATTTGAAGCTAACTCGATTATTTCGCCAGAATTTGAAGCTATATCACTTATATCGCAAGTATTTGAAGCTAAATCATTTGTTTCCCGAGGATCTGAAGCCAAACCTTCTACATCGCATTGATTTGAAGCTACATCATATGTTTCGCATGGATTTGAAGCTAACTCGATTATTTCGCCAGCATTTGAAGCTATATCACTTATATCGCAAGTATTTGAAGCTAAATCATTTGATTCGCATGGATTTGAAGCTAAACCTTCTACATCGCATTGATTTGAAGCTACATCATGTGTTTCGCATGGATTTGAAGCTAACACGTTTATTTCGTCAGCATTTGAAGCTATATAACATACATCGCAAGTATTTGAAGCTAAATCATTTGTTTCGCATGGATTTGAATCTAAACCAGCTACATCGCATTGATTTGAAACTACATCATGTGTTTCGCATGGATTTGAAGCTAACTCTATTATTTCGCCAGCATTTGATGCTAGACAACTTATATCGCAAGTATTTGAAGTTAAATCGCTTGCTACACTTGGATATGAAGTTAAACCTTCAACATCGCATTGATTTGAAGCTACATCATTGGTTTCGCATGTAGTTGAAGCTAACTCGATTATTTCGCCAGAATTTGAAGCTATATCACTTATATCGCAAGTATTTGAAGCTAAATCATTTGTTTCCCGTGGATCTGAAGCCAAACCTTCTACATCGCATTGATTTGAAGTTACATCATGTGTTTCGCATGGATTTGAAGCCAACTCGATTATTTCGCCATAATTTGAAACTGTATCACTTATATCGCAAGTATTTGAAGCTAAATAATTTGTTTCGCATGGATTTGAAGCTAAACCTTCTACATCGCATTGATTTGAAGCTACATCATGTGTTTCGTATGGATTTGAAGCTAACTTGTTTATTTCGCCAGCATTTGAAGCTATATCACTTATATCGCAAGTATTTGAAGCTAAATCATTTGTTTCGCATGGATTTGATTCTAAAACTTCTACATCGCATTGATTTGAAGCTACATCATGTGTTTCGCATGGATTTGAAGCTAACTCGTTTATTTCGCTACCATTTGAAGCTATATCACTTATATCGCAAGTATTTGAAGCCAAATCATTTGTTTCGCATGGATTTGAAGCTAAACCTTCTACATCCTATTGATTTGAAGCTACATCATGTGTTTCGCATGGATTTGAAGCTAACACGATTATTTCGCCAGAATTTGAAACTATATCACTTATATTGCAAGTATTTGAAGCTACATCATGTGTTTCGCATGAATTTGAAGCTGACTCGATTATTTCGCCAGCAGTTCAAACTATATCACTTATATCGCAAGTATTTGAAGCTAAATCATTTGTTTCGCTTGGATTTGATGCTAAACCATCTACACCGCATTGATTTGAAGCTACATCATGTGTTTCGCATGTATTTGAAGGTAACTCAATTATTTCGCCAGCATTTGAAGCTGTATCACTTATATCGCAAGTATTTGACGCTAAATCATTTGTTTCGAATGGAGTTAAAGCTAAACCTTATACATCGCATTGAATTGAGGCAACATCATGTGTTTCGCATGGATTTGAAGCTAATCTTTCTACATCGCATTGATTTGAAGCTACATCATGTGTTTCGCATGGATTTGAAGCTAACTCGTTTGTTTGACCAGTATTTGAAGCTAAATCAATTGTTTCGCCTGGATTTGAAGCTAAACCTTCTACATCGCATTTATTTGAAGCTACATCATACGTTTCGCTTAGGTTTTGAATCTTACTCGATTATTTCGCCAGCATTTGAAGCTATATTACTTATATCGCAAGTATTTGAAGCTAAATCATTTGTTTCTCATGGATTTGAAGCTAAACCTTATACATCGCATTGATTTGAAGCTACATCATGTATTTCGCATGGATTTGAAGCCAACTCGTTTGCTTCGCCTGCATTTGTGGCTATATCACATACGTCGCAAGTATTTGAAGCTAAACCACTGGTTTCGCATGAATATGAATCTAAACCATGTGTTTCGCATGAATTAGAAGCTTAATTATGTGATTGGCATGGATTTGAAGCTAACTCGTTTGTTTCGCTTGCATTTGAAGCTATATTACTTACGTCGCAAGTATTTGAAGCTCAATCATTTGTTCCGCATGGATTTGATGCTAAACCTTATACATATGAAGCTACATCATGTGTTTCGCGTGGATTTGAAGCTAGCACGATTATTTCGCCAGCATTTGAAACTATATCACTTATATCGCAAGTATTTGAAGCTAAATCATTTGATTCGCATGGATTTGAAGCTAAACCTTCTACATCGCATTGATTTGAAGCTACATCATGTGTTTCGCATGGATTTGAAGCTAACTCGTTTATTTCGTCAGCATTTGAAGCTATATAACTTACATCGCAAGTATTTGAAGCTAAATCATTTGTTTCGCATGGATTTGAATCTAAACCAGCTACATCGCATTGATTTGAAACTACATCATGTGTTTCGCATGGATTTGAAGCTAACTCGATTATTTCGCCAGCATTTGATGCTAGACAACTTATATCGCAAGTATTTGAAGTTAAATCGCTTGCTACACTTGGATATGAAGCAAAACCTTCTACATCGCATTGATTTGAAGCTACATCATGTGCTTCGCTTGGATTTGAAGCTAACTCGACTATTTCGCCAGCATTTGAAGCTATATCACTTATATCGCAAGTATTTGAAGCTAAATCATTTGTTTCCCGTGGATCTGAAGCCAAACCTTCTACATCGCATTGATTTGAAGTTACATCATGTGTTTCGCATGGATTTGAAGCTAACTCGTTTATTTCGCCATAATTTGAAACTATATCAATTATATCGCAAGTATTTGAAGCTAAATAATTTGTTTCGCATGGATTTGAAGCTAAACCAGCTACATCGCATTGATTTGAAACTACATCATGTGTTTCGCATGGATTTGAAGCTAACTCGATTATTTCGCCAGCATTTGATGCTAGACAACTTATATCGCAAGTATTTGAAGTTAAATCGCTTGCTACACTTGGATATGAAGCAAAACCTTCTACATCGCATTGATTTGAAGCTACATCATGTGCTTCGCTTGGATTTGAAGCTAACTCGACTATTTCGCCAGCATTTGAAGCTATATCACTTATATCGCAAGTATTTGAAGCTAAATCATTTGTTTCCCGTGGATCTGAAGCCAAACCTTCTACATCGCATTGATTTGAAGTTACATCATGTGTTTCGCATGGATTTGAAGCTAACTCGTTTATTTCGCCATAATTTGAAACTATATCAATTATATCGCAAGTATTTGAAGCTAAATAATTTGTTTCGCATGGATTTGAAGCTAAACCATCTACATCGCATTGATTTGAAGCTATATCATGTGTTTCGCATTAATTTGAAGCTAACTCGATTATTTCGCCAGAATTTGAAGCTATATCACTTATATCGCAAGTATTTGAAGCTAAATCATTTGTTTCCCGAGGATCTGAAGCCAAACCTTCTACATCGCATTGATTTGAAGCTACATCATATGTTTCGCATGGATTTGAAGCTAACTCGATTATTTCGCCAGCATTTGAAGCTATATCACTTATATCGCAAGTATTTGAAGCTAAATCATTTGATTCGCATGGATTTGAAGCTAAACCTTCTACATCGCATTGATTTGAAGCTACATCATGTGTTTCGCATGGATTTGAAGCTAACACGTTTATTTCGTCAGCATTTGAAGCTATATAACATACATCGCAAGTATTTGAAGCTAAATCATTTGTTTCGCATGGATTTGAATCTAAACCAGCTACATCGCATTGATTTGAAACTACATCATGTGTTTCGCATGGATTTGAAGCTAACTCTATTATTTCGCCAGCATTTGATGCTAGACAACTTATATCGCAAGTATTTGAAGTTAAATCGCTTGCTACACTTGGATATGAAGTTAAACCTTCAACATCGCATTGATTTGAAGCTACATCATTGGTTTCGCATGTAGTTGAAGCTAACTCGATTATTTCGCCAGAATTTGAAGCTATATCACTTATATCGCAAGTATTTGAAGCTAAATCATTTGTTTCCCGTGGATCTGAAGCCAAACCTTCTACATCGCATTGATTTGAAGTTACATCATGTGTTTCGCATGGATTTGAAGCCAACTCGATTATTTCGCCATAATTTGAAACTGTATCACTTATATCGCAAGTATTTGAAGCTAAATAATTTGTTTCGAATGGATTTGAAGCTAAACCTTCTACATCGCATTGATTTGAAGCTACATCATGTGTTTCGTATGGATTTGAAGCTAACTCGTTTATTTCGCCAGCATTTGAAGCTATATCACTTATATCGCAAGTATTTGAAGCTAAATCATTTGTTTCGCATGGATTTGATTCTAAAACTTCTACATCGCATTGATTTGAAGCTACATCATGTGTTTCGCATGGATTTGAAGCTAACTCGTTTATTTCGCCACCATTTGAAGCTATATCACTTATATCGCAAGTATTTGAAGCCAAATCATTTGTTTCGCATGGATTTGAAGCTAAACCTTCTACATCCTATTGATTTGAAGCTACATCATGTGTTTCGCATGGATTTGAAGCTAACACGATTATTTCGCCAGAATTTGAAACTATATCACTTATATTGCAAGTATTTGAAGCTACATCATGTGTTTCGCATGAATTTGAAGCTGACTCGATTATTTCGCCAGCAGTTCAAACTATATCACTTATATCGCAAGTATTTGAAGCTAAATCATTTGTTTCGCTTGGATTTGATGCTAAACCATCTACACCGCATTGATTTGAAGCTACATCATGTGTTTCGCATGTATTTGAAGGTAACTCGTTTATTTCGCCAGCATTTGAAGCTGTATCACTTATATCGCAAGTATTTGAAGCTAAATCATTTGATTCGCTTGAATTTGAAGCTAAACCTTCTACATCGCATTAATTTGAAGCTACATCATGGGTTTCGCATGGATTTGGAGCTACTCGTTTATTTCGCCAGCATTTGAAGCTATATCACTTATATCGCAAGTATTTGAAGATAAATCATTTGATTCGCTCGGATTTGAAGCTTAACCTTCTACATCGCATTAATTTGAAGCTACATCATGTGTTTCGCATGGATTTGAAGCTAACTCGTTCGTTTCGCCTGCATTTGAAGCAATATCACTTATAACGCAAGTATTTGAAGCTAAATCATTTGTTTCGCATGGAGTAGAAGCTAAACCTTATACATCGCATTGATTTGAAGGAACATCATGTGTTTCGCATGGATTTGAAGCTAACTCGTTCGTTTCGGCTGCATTTGAAGCAATATCACTTATATCGCAAGTATTTGAAGCTAAATCATTTGTTTCTCATGGATTTGAAGCTAAACCTTATACATCGCATTGATATGAAGCTACATGATGTGTTTCGCATCGATTTGAAGCTAACTCATTTGTTTGACCAGTATTTGAAGCTAAATCATTTGTTTCGCCTGGATTTGAAGCTAAACCTTCTACATCGCATTGATTTGAAGCTACATCATGTGTTTCGCATGGATTTGAAACAAACTCGTTCGTTTCGCCTTTTTAAGCAATATCACTTATATCGCAAGTATTTGAAGCTAAATCATTTGTTTCGCATGGATTTGAAGCTAATCTTTCTACATCGCATTGATATGAAGCTACATGATGTGTTTCGCATGGATTTGAAGCTAACTCGTTTGTTTGACCAGTATTTGAAGCTAAATCATTTATTTCGCCTGGATTTGATTCTAAACCATCTACATCGCATTGATTTGAAGCTACATCATGTGTTTCGCATGCATTTGATGCTAACTCGGTTATTTCGCCAGCATTTGAAGCTATATCACTTATATCGCAAGTATTTGAAACTAAATCATTTGTTTCGCATGGATCTGAAGCCAAACCTTCTACATCGTATAGATTTGAAGCTACATCATATGTATCGCATGGATTTGAAGCTAACACGATTATTTCGCCAGCATTTGAAACTATATCACTTATATCGCAAGTATTTGAAGCTAAATCATTTGATTCGCTTGAATTTGAAGCTAAACTTTCTACATCGCATTAATTTGAAGCTACATCATGGGTTTCGCATGGATTTGGAGCTACTCGTTTATTTCGCCAGCAATTGAAGCTATATCACTTATATCGCAAGTATTTGAAGTTAAATCACTTGCTACACATGGATATGAAGCTAAACCTTCTACATCGTTTTTATTTGAATCTACATCATGTGTTTCGCATGGATTTGAAGCTAACTCGTTCGTTTCGCCAGCATTTGAAGCTATATCACTTATATCGCAAGTATTTGAAACTAAATCATTTGTTTTGCATGAATTTGAAGCTAAACCATGTGTTTCGCATGAATTTGAAGCTAAATTATGTGATTCGCATGGATTTCAAGCTAACTCGTTTGTTTCGCCTGCATTTGAAGCTATATCACTTAAATCACAAGTATTTGAATCAAAATCATTTTTTAACATGGATTTGAAACTAATCCTTCTACATCGCTTAGATTTAACCTACATCATGTGTTTCGCATGCATTTGAAGCTAACTCGGTTATTTCGCCAGCATTTGAAGCTATATCACTTATATCGCAAGTTTTTGAAGCTAAATCATTTGTTTCGCATGGATCTGAAGCCAAACCTTCTACATCGCATTGATTTAAAGCTACATCATATGTTTCGCCTGGATTTGAAGCTAACTCGATCATTTCGTCAGCATTAGAAACTATATCACTTATATCGCAAGTATTTGAAGCAAAATCATTTGTTTCGCATGGATTTGAAGCTACACAATCTACATCGCATTGATATGAAGGTATAGCATGTGTTTCGCATGGATTTGAAACTAACTCGATTATTTCGCCATAATTTGAAACTATATCTCTTATATCGCAAGTATTTGAAGCTAAATCATTTGTTTCGCGTGGATTTGAAGCAAAACCTTCAATATCGCATTGATTTGAAGCTACATCGTGTGTTTCGCATGGATTTGAAGCTAATTCGTTCGTTTCGCCTGCATTTGAAGCAATATCACTTATATCGCAAGTATTTGAAGGTAAATCATTCGATTCGCATGGATTTGAAGCTAAACCTTCTACATCGCATTAATTTGAAGCTACATCATGTGTTTCGCATGCATTTGATGCTAACTCGTTTATTTCGCCAGCATTTGAAACTATATCACTTATATCGCAAGTATTTGAAACTAAATCATTTGTTTCGCATGAATTTGAAGCTAAACCATGTGTTTCGCATTAATTTGAAGCTACATCATGTGTTTCGCATGAATTTGAAGCTAAAGCGTTTGTTTCGCATGCATTTGAAGCTATATCACTTAAATCACAAGCATTTGAACCAAATCATATTTTAACATGGATTTGAAACTAATCCTTCTACATCGCATTGATTTGAACCTACATCATGTATATCGCTTGCTTTGAAGCTAATTCGGTTATTTCGCCAGCATTAGAATCTATATCACTTATATCGCAAGTATTTGAAGCTAAATCATTTGATTCGCTTGAATTGAAGCTAAACCTTCTACATCGCATTAATTTGAAGCTACATCATGGGTTTCGCATGGATTTGGAGCTACTCGTTTATTTCGCCAGCATTTGAAGCTATATCACTTATATCGCAAGTATTTGAAGATAAATCATTTGATTCGCTCGGATTTGAAGCTTAACCTTCTACATCGCATTAATTGAAGCTACATCATGTGTTTCGCATGGATTTGAAGCTAACTCGTTCGTTTCGCCTGCATTTGAAGCAATATCACTTATAACGCAAGTATTTGACGCTAAATCATTTGTTTCGCATGGAGTAGAAGCTAAACCTTATACATCGCATTGATTTGAAGGAACATCATGTGTTTCGCATGGATTTGAAGCTAACTCGTTCGTTTCGGCTGCATTTGAAGCAATATCACTTATATCGCAAGTATTTGAAGCTAAATCATTTGTTTCTCATGGATTTGAAGCTAAACCTTATACATCGCATTGATATGAAGCTACATGATGTGTTTCGCATCGATTTGAAGCTAACTCATTTGTTTGACCAGTATTTGTAGCTAAATCATTTGTTTCGCCTGGATTTGAAGCTAAACCTTCTACATCGCATTGATTTGAAGCTACATCATGTGTTTCGCATGGATTTGAAACAAACTCGTTCGTTTCGCCTTTTTTAAGCAATATCACTTATATCGCAAGTATTTGAAGCTAAATCATTTGTTTCGCATGGATTTGAAGCTAATCTTTCTACATCGCATTGATATGAAGCTACATGATGTGTTTCGCATGGATTTGAAGCTAACTCGTTTGTTTGACCAGTATTTGAAGCTAAATCATTTATTTCGCCTGGATTTGATTCTAAACCATCTACATCGCATTGATTTGAAGCTACATCATGTGTTTCGCATGCATTTGATGCTAACTCGGTTATTTCGCCAGCATTTGAAGCTATATCACTTATATCGCAAGTATTTGAAACTAAATCATTTGTTTCGCATGGATCTGAAGCCAAACCTTCTACATCGTATAGATTTGAAGCTACATCATATGTATCGCATGGATTTGAAGCTAACACGATTATTTCGCCAGCATTTGAAACTATATCACTTATATCGCAAGTATTTGAAGCTAAATCATTTGATTCGCTTGAATTTGAAGCTAAACTTTCTACATCGCATTAATTTGAAGCTACATCATGGGTTTCGCATGGATTTGGAGCTACTCGTTTATTTCGCCAGCAATTGAAGCTATATCACTTATATCGCAAGTATTTGAAGTTAAATCACTTGCTACACATGGATATGAAGCTAAACCTTCTACATCGTTTTTATTTGAATCTACATCATGTGTTTCGCATGGATTTGAAGCTAACTCGTTCGTTTCGCCAGCATTTGAAGCTATATCACTTATATCGCAAGTATTTGAAACTAAATCATTTGTTTTGCATGAATTTGAAGCTAAACCATGTGTTTCGCATGAATTTGAAGCTAAATTATGTGATTCGCATGGATTTCAAGCTAACTCGTTTGTTTCGCCTGCATTTGAAGCTATATCACTTAAATCACAAGTATTTGAATCAAAATCATTTTTTAACATGGATTTGAAACTAATCCTTCTACATCGCTTAGATTTAACCTACATCATGTGTTTCGCATGCATTTGAAGCTAACTCGGTTATTTCGCCAGCATTTGAAGCTATATCACTTATATCGCAAGTTTTTGAAGCTAAATCATTTGTTTCGCATGGATCTGAAGCCAAACCTTCTACATCGCATTGATTTAAAGCTACATCATATGTTTCGCCTGGATTTGAAGCTAACTCGATCATTTCGTCAGCATTAGAAACTATATCACTTATATCGCAAGTATTTGAAGCAAAATCATTTGTTTCGCATGGATTTGAAGCTACACAATCTACATCGCATTGATATGAAGGTATAGCATGTGTTTCGCATGGATTTGAAACTAACTCGATTATTTCGCCATAATTTGAAACTATATCTCTTATATCGCAAGTATTTGAAGCTAAATCATTTGTTTCGCGTGGATTTGAAGCAAAACCTTCAATATCGCATTGATTTGAAGCTACATCGTGTGTTTCGCATGGATTTGAAGCTAATTCGTTCGTTTCGCCTGCATTTGAAGCAATATCACTTATATCGCAAGTATTTGAAGGTAAATCATTCGATTCGCATGGATTTGAAGCTAACCTTCTACATCGCATTAATTTGAAGCTACATCATGTGTTTCGCATGCATTTGATGCTAACTCGTTTATTTCGCCAGCATTTGAAACTATATCACTTATATCGCAAGTATTTGAAACTAAATCATTTGTTTCGCATGAATTTGAAGCTAAACCATGTGTTTCGCATTAATTTGAAGCTAAATTATGTGATTCGCATGGATTTGAAGCTAAAGCGTTTGTTTCGCATGCATTTGAAGCTATATCACTTAAATCACAAGCATTTGAACCAAAATCATATTTTAACATGGATTTGAAACTAATCCTTCTACATCGCTTTGATTTGAACCTACATCATGTATATCGCTTGCTTTTGAAGCTAATTCGGTTATTTCGCCAGCATTAGAATCTATATCACTTATATCGCAAGTATTTGAAGCTAAATCATTTGTTTCGCATGTATCTGAAGCCAAACCTTCAACATCGCATTGATTTGAAGCTACATCGTGTGTTTCGCATGGATTTGAAGCTAACTCGTTCGTTTCGCCTGCAGTAGTAGCAATATCACTTATAACGCAATTATTTGAAGATAAATCATTTGTTTCGCTCGGATTTGAAGCTAAACCGTCTACATCGCATTAATTTGAACCTACATCATGTGTTTCGCCTGCATTTGAAGCTATATCACTTATATCGCAAGTATTTGAAGCTAAATCATTTGTTTCGCATGGAGTAGAAGCTAAACCTTATACATCGCATTGATTTGAAGGAACATCATGTGGTTTCGCGTGGATTTGAAGCTAAACCTTCAACATCGCATTGATTTGATGCTACATCATGTGTTTCGCATGGAGTTGTAGCTAACTCTGTTATTTCGCCAGCATTTGAAGCAATATAACTTATGTCGCCAGTATTTGAAGCTAAATCATTTGTTTCGCGTGGATTTGAAGCTAAACCTTCAACATCGCATTGATTTGAAGCTACATCATGAGTTTCGCATGGATTTGAAGCTAACTCGTTCGTTTCGCGTGAATTTGTAGCAATATCACTTATATCGCAAGTATTTGAAAATAAATCATTTGATTCGCTCTGATTTGAAGCTAAACCTTCTACATCGCATTAATTTGAAGCTACATCATGTGTTTTGCATGGATTTGAAGCTAACTCGTTCGTTTCGCCTGCATTTGAAGCAATATCACTTATATCGCAAGTATTTGAAAATAAATCATTTGATTCGCTCGGATTTGAAGCTAAACCTTCTACATCGCATTAATTTGAAGCTACATCATGTGATTCGCATGGATTTGAAGCTATAGCGATTGTTTCGCCTGCATTTGAAGCTATATCACTTAAATCACAAGTATTTGAATCAAAATCATTTTTTAACATGGATTTGAATCTAATCCTTCTACATCGCTTTGATTTGAACCTACATCATGTGTTTCGCCTGCATTTGAAGCTAATTCGGTTATTTCGCCAGCATTAGAATCTATATCACTTATATCGCAAGTATTTGAAGCTAAATCATTTGTTTCGCATGGATCTGAAACCAAACCTTCTACATCGCATTGATTTGAAGCTGCATCATTTGTTTCGCTCTGATTTGAAGCTAAACCTTCTACATCGCATTAATTTGAAGCTACATCATGTGTTTCGCGTGGATTTGGAGCTAACTCGTTCGTTTCGCCTGCATTTGAAGCAATGTCACTTATTTCGCAAGTATTTGAAGATATATCATTTGTTTCGCATGAATTTGAAGCTAAACCATGTGTTTCGCATGAATTTGAAGCTAAATTATGTGATTCGCATGGATTTGAAGCTAAATCGATTGTTTCGCCTGCATTTGAAGCGATATCACTTAAATCACAAGTATTTGAATCAAAATCATTTTTTAACATGGATTTGAAACTAATCCTACTACATCGCTTTGATTTGAACCTACATCATGTGTTTCGCCTGCATTTGAAGCTAACTCGGTTATTTCGCCAGCATTAGAATCTATATCACTTATGTCGCAAGTATTTGAAGCTAAATCATTTGTTTCGCGTGGATTTGAAGCTAAACTTTCAACATCGCATTGATTTGATGCTACATCATGTGTTACGCATGGATTTGAAGCAAACTCGTTCGTTTCGCCTGCATTTGAAGCAATATCACTTATGTCGCAAGTATTGGAAGCAAAATCATTTGTTTCGCGTGGATTTGAAGCTAAACCTTCAACATCGCATTGATTTGATGCTACATCATGTCTTTCGCATGGAGTTGTAGCTAACTCTGTTATTTCGCCAGCATTTGAAGCAATATCACTTATGTCGCCAGTATTTGAAGCTAAATCATTTGTTTCGCGTGGATTTGAAGCTAAACCTTCAACATCGCATTGATTTGAAGCTACATCATGAGTTTCGCATGGATTTGAAGCTAACTCGTTCGTTTCGCGTGAATTTGTAGCAATATCACTTATATCGCAAGTATTTGAAAATAAATCATTTGATTCGCTCTGATTTGAAGCTAAACCTTCTACATCGCATTAATTTGAAGCTACATCATGTGTTTTGAATGGATTTGAAGCTAACTCGTTCGTTTCGCCTGCATTTGAAGCAATATCACTTATATCGCAAGTATTTGAAAATAAATCATTTGATTCGCTCGGATTTGAAGCTAAACCTTCTACATCGCATTAATTTGAAGCTACATCATGTGGTTCGCATGGATTTGAAGCTATAGCGATTGTTTCGCCTGCATTTGAAGCTATATCACTTAAATCACAAGTATTTGAATCAAAATCATTTTTTAACATGGATTTGAATCTAATCCTTCTACATCGCTTTGATTTGAACCTACATCATGTGTTTCGCCTGCATTTGAAGCTAATTCGGTTATTTCGCCAGCATTAGAATCTATATCACTTATATCGCAAGTATTTGAAGCTAAATCATTTGTTTCGCATGGATCTGAAACCAAACCTTCTACATCGCATTGATTTGAAGCTGCATCATTTGTTTCGCTCTGATTTGAAGCTAAACCTTCTACATCGCATTAATTTGAAGCTACATCATGTGTTTCGCGTGGATTTGGAGCTAACTCGTTCGTTTCGCCTGCATTTGAAGCAATGTCACTTATTTCGCAAGTATTTGAAGATATATCATTTGTTTCGCATGAATTTGAAGCTAAACCATGTGTTTCGCATGAATTTGAAGCTAAATTATGTGATTCGCATGGATTTGAAGCTAAATCGATTGTTTCGCCTGCATTTGAAGCGATATCACTTAAATCACAAGTATTTGAATAAAAATCATTTTTTAACATGGATTTGAAACTAATCCTACTACATCGCTTTGATTTGAACCTACATCATGTGTTTCGCCTGCATTTGAAGCTAACTCGGTTATTTCGCCAGCATTAGAATCTATATCACTTATGTCGCAAGTATTTGAAGCTAAATCATTTGTTTCGCGTGGATTTGAAGTTAAACTTTCAACATCGCATTGATTTGATGCTACATCATGTGTTCCGCATGGATATGAAGCAAACTCGTTCGTTTCGCCTGCATTTGAAGCAATATCACTTATATCGCAAGTATTTGAAGCTAAATCATTTGCTTCGCGTGGATTTGAAGCTAAACCTTCAACATCGCATTGATTTGAAGCTACATCATGTGTTTCGCATGGATTTGAAGCAAACACGTTCGTTTCGCCTGCATTTGAAGCAATATCACTTATGTCGCAAGTATTTGAAGCTAAATCATTTGTTTCGCGTGGATTTGAAGCTAAACCTTCAACATCGCATTGATTTGATGCTACATCATGTGTTTCGCATGGATTTGAAGCAAACTCGTTCGTTTCGCCTGCATTTGAAGCACTATCACTTATGTCGCCAGTATTTGAAGCTAAATCATTTGTTTCGCGTGGATATGAAGCTAAACCTTCAACATCGCATTGATTTGAAGCTACATCATGTGTTTCGCATGGATTTGAAGCTAACTCGATTATTTCGCCAGCATTTGATGCTGGACAACTTATATCGCAAGTATTTGAAGTTAAATCGCTTGCTACACATGGATATGAAGTTAAACCTTCAACATCGCATTGATTTGAAGCTACATCATTGGTTTCGCATGGAGTTGAAGCTAACTCGATTATTTCGCCAGAATTTGAAGCTATATCACTTATATCGCAAGTATTTGAAGCTAAATGATTTGTTTCGCGCGGATTTGAAGCTAAACCTTCAACATCGCATTGATTTGAAGCTACATCATGTGTTTCGCATGGATTTGAAGCAAACTCGTTCGTTTCGCCGGCATTTGAAGCAATATCACTTACATCGCAAGTATTTCAAGCTAAATCATTTGTTTCGCGTGGATCTGATGCCAAACCTTCTACATCGCATTGATTTGAAGTTACATCATGTGTTTCGCATGGATTTGAAGCTAACTCGTTTATTTCGCCATAATTTGAAATTATATCACTTATATCGCAAGTATTTGAAGCTACATAATTTGTTTCGCATGGATTTGATGCTAAACCTTCTACATGGCATTGATTTGAAGCTATATCATGTGTTCCGCTTGGATTTGAAGCTAAATCGTTTATTTCGCCTGTATTTGAAGCTATATCACTTATATCGCAAGTATTTGAAGCTAAATGATTTATTTCGCATGGATTTGATTCTAAACCTTCTACATCGCATTGATTTGAAGCTACATCACGTGTTTCGCATGGATTTGGAGCTAACTCGTTTATTTCGCCAGCATTTGAAGCTATATCACTTATATCGCAAGTATTTGAAACTAAATCATTTGTTTCCCGTGGATCTGAAGCCAAACCTTCTACATCGCATTGGTTTGAAGTTACATCATATGTTTCGCATGTATTTGAAGCTAACTCGATTATTTTGCCAGCATTTGAAACTATATCACTTATATCGCAAGTATTTGAAGCTATATCACTTATATCGCAAGTATTTGAAACTAAATCGTTTGTTTCGCATGGATTTGAAGCTAAACCTTCTACATCGCATTGATTTGAAGCTACATCATGTGTTTCGGATGGATTTGAAGCTAACTCGTTTATTTCGCCAGCATTTGAAGCTATATCACTTATATCGCAAGTATTTGAAGCTAAATCATTTGTTTCGCATGGATTTGATTCTAAACCTTCTACATCGCATTGATTTGAAGCTACATCATGTGTTTCGCATGGATTTGAAACTAACTCGTTTATTTCGCCAGCATTTGAAGCTATATCACTTATATCGCAAGTATTTGAAACTAAATCATTTGTTTCCCGTGGATCTGAAGCCAAACCTTCTACATCGCATTGATTTGAAGTTACATCATATGTTTCGCATGTATTTGAAGCTAACTCGATTATTTTGCCAGCATTTGAAGCTATATCACTTAAATCACAAGTATTTGAATCAAAATGATTTGTTTAACATGGATTTGAAACTAATCCTTCTACATCGCTTTGATTTGAAGCTACATCATGTGTTTCGCATGGATTTGAAGCTAACTCGTTTGTTTGACCAGTATTTGAAGCTAAATCATTTGTTTCGCCTGGATTTGAAGCTAAACCTTCTACAGCGCATTTATTTGAAGCTACATCATACGTTTCGCTTAGTTTTTGAATCTTACTCGATTATTTCGCCAGCATTTGAAGCTATATTACTTATATCGCAAGTATTTGAAGCTAAATCATTTGTTTCTCATGGATTTGAAGCTAAACCTTATACATCGCATTGATTTGAAGCTACATCATGTATTTCGCATGGATTTGAAGTCAACTCGTTTGCTTCGCCTGCATTTGTGGCTATATCACATACGTCGCAAGTATTTGAAGCTAAACCATTGGTTTCGCATGAATATGAAGCTAAACCATGTGTTTCGCATGAATTAGAAGCTTAATTATGTGATTGGCATGGATTTGAAGCTAACTCGTTTGTTTCGCTTGCATTTGAAGCTATATTACTTACGTCGCAAGTATTTGAAGCTCAATCATTTGTTCCGCATGGATTTGATGCTAAATCGTTTATTTCCCCTGCATTTGAAGCTATATCACTTATATCGCAAGTATTTGAAGCTAAATGATTTATTTCGCATGGATTTGATTCTAAACCTTCTACATCGCATTGATTTGAAGCTACATCACGTGTTTCGCATGGATTTGGAGCTAACTCGTTTATTTCGCCAGCATTTGAAGCTATATCACTTATATCGCAAGTATTTGAAACTAAATTATTTGTTTCCCGTGGATCTGAAGCCAAACCTTCTACATCGCATTGATTTGAAGCTACATCATGTGTTTCGGATGGATTTGAAGCTAACTCGTTTATTTCGCCAGCATTTGAAGCTATATCACTTATATCGCAAGTATTTGAAGCTAAATCATTTGTTTCGCATGGATTTGATTCTAAACCTTCTACATCGCATTGATTTGAAGCTACATCATGTGTTTCGCATGGATTTGAAACTAACTCGTTTATTTCGCCAGCATTTGAAGCTATATCACTTATATCGCAAGTATTTGAAACTAAATCATTTGTTTCCCGTGGATCTGAAGCCAAACCTTCTACATCTCATTGATTTGAAGTTACATCATATGTTTCGCATGTATTTGAAGCTAACTCGATTATTTTGCCAGCATTTGAAGCTATATCACTTAAATCACAAGTATTTGAATCAAAATGATTTGTTTAACATGGATTTGAAACTAATCCTTCTACATCGCTTTGATTTGAAGCTACATCATGTGTTTCGCATGGATTTGAAGCTAACTCGTTTATTTCGCCATAATTTGAAATTATATCACTTATATCGCAAGTATTTGAAGCTACATAATTTGTTTCGCATGGATTTGATGCTAAACCTTCTACATGGCATTGATTTGAAGCTATATCATGTGTTCCGCTTGGATTTGAAGCTAAATCGTTTATTTCGCCTGTATTTGAAGCTATATCACTTATATCGCAAGTATTTGAAGCTAAATGATTTATTTCGCATGGATTTGATTCTAAACCTTCTACATCGCATTGATTTGAAGCTACATCACGTGTTTCGCATGGATTTGGAGCTAACTCGTTTATTTCGCCAGCATTTGAAGCTATATCACTTATATCGCAAGTATTTGAAACTAAATCATTTGTTTCCCGTGGATCTGAAGCCAAACCTTCTACATCGCATTGGTTTGAAGTTACATCATATGTTTCGCATGTATTTGAAGCTAACTCGATTATTTTGCCAGCATTTGAAACTATATCACTTATATCGCAAGTATTTGAAGCTATATCACTTATATCGCAAGTATTTGAAACTAAATCGTTTGTTTCGCATGGATTTGAAGCTAAACCTTCTACATCGCATTGATTTGAAGCTACATCATGTGTTTCGGATGGATTTGAAGCTAACTCGTTTATTTCGCCAGCATTTGAAGCTATATCACTTATATCGCAAGTATTTGAAGCTAAATCATTTGTTTCGCATGGATTTGATTCTAAACCTTCTACATCGCATTGATTTGAAGCTACATCATGTGTTTCGCATGGATTTGAAACTAACTCGTTTATTTCGCCAGCATTTGAAGCTATATCACTTATATCGCAAGTATTTGAAACTAAATCATTTGTTTCCCGTGGATCTGAAGCCAAACCTTCTACATCGCATTGATTTGAAGTTACATCATATGTTTCGCATGTATTTGAAGCTAACTCGATTATTTTGCCAGCATTTGAAGCTATATCACTTAAATCACAAGTATTTGAAGCTAAATCATTTGTTTCTCATGGATTTGAAGCTAAACCTTATACATCGCATTGATTTGAAGCTACATCATGTATTTCGCATGGATTTGAAGTCAACTCGTTTGCTTCGCCTGCATTTGTGGCTATATCACATACGTCGCAAGTATTTGAAGCTAAACCATTGGTTTCGCATGAATATGAAGCTAAACCATGTGTTTCGCATGAATTAGAAGCTTAATTATGTGATTGGCATGGATTTGAAGCTAACTCGTTTGTTTCGCTTGCATTTGAAGCTATATTACTTACGTCGCAAGTATTTGAAGCTCAATCATTTGTTCCGCATGGATTTGATGCTAAATCGTTTATTTCCCCTGCATTTGAAGCTATATCACTTATATCGCAAGTATTTGAAGCTAAATGATTTATTTCGCATGGATTTGATTCTAAACCTTCTACATCGCATTGATTTGAAGCTACATCACGTGTTTCGCATGGATTTGGAGCTAACTCGTTTATTTCGCCAGCATTTGAAGCTATATCACTTATATCGCAAGTATTTGAAACTAAATTATTTGTTTCCCGTGGATCTGAAGCCAAACCTTCTACATCGCATTGATTTGAAGCTACATCATGTGTTTCGGATGGATTTGAAGCTAACTCGTTTATTTCGCCAGCATTTGAAGCTATATTACTTATATCGCAAGTATTTGAAGCTAAATCATTTGTTTCTCATGGATTTGAAGCTAAACCTTATACATCGCATTGATTTGAAGCTACATCATGTATTTCGCATGGATTTGAAGCCAACTCGTTTGCTTCGCCTGCATTTGTGGCTATATCACATACGTCGCAAGTATTTGAAGCTAAACCATTGGTTTCGCATGAATATGAAGCTAAACCATGTGTTTCGCATGAATTAGAAGCTTAATTATGTGATTGGCATGGATTTGAAGCTAACTCGTTTGTTTCGCTTGCATTTGAAGCTATATTACTTACGTCGCAAGTATTTGAAGCTCAATCATTTGTTCCGCATGGATTTGATGCTAAATCGTTTATTTCCCCTGCATTTGAAGCTATATCACTTATATCGCAAGTATTTGAAGCTAAATGATTTGTTTCGCATGGATTTGATTCTAAACCTTCTACATCGCATTGATTTGAAGCTACATCACGTGTTTCGCATGGATTTGGAGCTAACTCGTTTATTTCGCCAGCATTTGAAGCTATATCACTTATATCGCAAGTATTTGAAACTAAATCATTTGTTTCCCGTGGATCTGAAGCCAAACCTTCTACATCGCATTGATTTGAAGTTACATCATGTGTTTCGCATGGATTTGAAGCTAACTCGATTATTTCGCCATAATTTGAAACTATATCACTTATAACGCAAGTATTTGAAGCTAAATAATTTGTTTCGCATGGATTTGAAACTAAACCTTCAACATCGCATTGATTTGAAGCTACATCATGTGTTTCGCATGGATTTGAAGCTAACTCGTTTATTTCGCCAGCATTTGAAGCTATATAACTTACATTGCAAGTATTTGAAGCTAAATCATTTGTTTCGCATGGATTTGCATCTAAACCAGCTACATCGCATTGATTTGAAGCTACATCATGTGTTTCGCATGGATTTGAAGCTAACTCGATTATTTCGCCAGCATTTGATGCTATACAACTTATATCGCATGTATTTGAAGTTAAATCGCTTGGTACACATGGACTTGATGTAAAACCTTCAACATCGCATTGATTTGATGCTAAATCATTGGTTTCGCATGGAGTTGAAGCTAACTCTGTTATTTCGCCAGCATTTGAAACTTTATCACTTATATCGCAAGTATTTGAAGCTAAATGATTTGTTTCGCGCGGATTTGAAGCTAAACCTTCAACATCGCATTGATTTGAAGCTACATCATGTGTTTCGCATGGATTTGAAGCAAACTCGTTCGTTTCGCCGGCATTTGAAGCAATATCACTTACATCGCAAGTATTTGAAGCTAAATCATTTGTTTCGCGTGGATCTGATGCCAAACCTTCTACATCGCATTGATTTGAAGTTACATCATGTGTTTCGCATGGATTTGAAGCTAACTCGATTATTTCGCCATAATTTGAAACTATATCACTTATAACGCAAGTATTTGAAGCTAAATGATTTATTTCGCATGGATTTGATTCTAAACCTTCTACATCGCATTGATTTGAAGCTACATCACGTGTTTCGCATGGATTTGGAGCTAACTCGTTTATTTCGCCAGCATTTGAAGCTATATCACTTATATCGCAAGTATTTGAAACTAAATCATTTGTTTCCCGTGGATCTGAAGCCAAACCTTCTACATCGCATTGGTTTGAAGTTACATCATATGTTTCGCATGTATTTGAAGCTAACTCGATTATTTTGCCAGCATTTGAAACTATATCACTTATATCGCAAGTATTTGAAGCTATATCACTTATATCGCAAGTATTTGAAACTAAATCGTTTGTTTCGCATGGATTTGAAGCTAAACCTTCTACATCGCATTGATTTGAAGCTACATCATGTGTTTCGGATGGATTTGAAGCTAACTCGTTTATTTCGCCAGCATTTGAAGCTATATCACTTATATCGCAAGTATTTGAAGCTAAATCATTTGTTTCGCATGGATTTGATTCTAAACCTTCTACATCGCATTGATTTGAAGCTACATCATGTGTTTCGCATGGATTTGAAACTAACTCGTTTATTTCGCCAGCATTTGAAGCTATATCACTTATATCGCAAGTATTTGAAACTAAATCATTTGTTTCCCGTGGATCTGAAGCCAAACCTTCTACATCGCATTGATTTGAAGTTACATCATATGTTTCGCATGTATTTGAAGCTAACTCGATTATTTTGCCAGCATTTGAAGCTATATCACTTAAATCACAAGTATTTGAATCAAAATGATTTGTTTAACATGGATTTGAAACTAATCCTTCTACATCGCTTTGATTTGAAGCTACATCATGTGTTTCGCATGGATTTGAAGCTAACTCGTTTGTTTGACCAGTATTTGAAGCTAAATCATTTGTTTCGCCTGGATTTGAAGCTAAACCTTCTACAGCGCATTTATTTGAAGCTACATCATACGTTTCGCTTAGTTTTTGAATCTTACTCGATTATTTCGCCAGCATTTGAAGCTATATTACTTATATCGCAAGTATTTGAAGCTAAATCATTTGTTTCTCATGGATTTGAAGCTAATCCTTATACATCGCATTGATTTGAAGCTACATCATGTATTTCGCATGGATTTGAAGTCAACTCGTTTGCTTCGCCTGCATTTGTGGCTATATCACATACGTCGCAAGTATTTGAAGCTAAACCATTGGTTTCGCATGAATATGAAGCTAAACCATGTGTTTCGCATGAATTAGAAGCTTAATTATGTGATTGGCATGGATTTGAAGCTAACTCGTTTGTTTCGCTTGCATTTGAAGCTATATTACTTACGTCGCAAGTATTTGAAGCTCAATCATTTGTTCCGCATGGATTTGATGCTAAATCGTTTATTTCCCCTGCATTTGAAGCTATATCACTTATATCGCAAGTATTTGAAGCTAAATGATTTATTTCGCATGGATTTGATTCTAAACCTTCTACATCGCATTGATTTGAAGCTACATCACGTGTTTCGCATGGATTTGGAGCTAACTCGTTTATTTCGCCAGCATTTGAAGCTATATCACTTATATCGCAAGTATTTGAAACTAAATTATTTGTTTCCCGTGGATCTGAAGCCAAACCTTCTACATCGCATTGATTTGAAGCTACATCATGTGTTTCGGATGGATTTGAAGCTAACTCGTTTATTTCGCCAGCATTTGAAGCTATATCACTTATATCGCAAGTATTAGAAGCTAAATCATTTGTTTCGCATGGATTTGATTCTAAACCTTCTACATCGCATTGATTTGAAGCTACATCATGTGTTTCGCATGGATTTGAAACTAACTCGTTTATTTCGCCAGCATTTGAAGCTATATCACTTATATCGCAAGTATTTGAAACTAAATCATTTGTTTCCCGTGGATCTGAAGCCAAACCTTCTACATCTCATTGATTTGAAGTTACATCATATGTTTCGCATGTATTTGAAGCTAACTCGATTATTTTGCCAGCATTTGAAGCTATATCACTTAAATCACAAGTATTTGAATCAAAATGATTTGTTTAACATGGATTTGAAACTAATCCTTCTACATCGCTTTGATTTGAAGCTACATCATGTGTTTCGCATGGATTTGAAGCTAACTCGTTTGTTTGACCAGTATTTGAAGCTAAATCATTTGTTTCGCCTGGATTTGAAGCTAAACCTTCTACAGCGCATTTATTTGAAGCTACATCATACGTTTCGCTTAGTTTTTGAATCTTACTCGATTATTTCGCCAGCATTTGAAGCTATATTACTTATATCGCAAGTATTTGAAGCTAAATCATTTGTTTCTCATGGATTTGAAGCTAAACCTTATACATCGCATTGATTTGAAGCTACATCATGTATTTCGCATGGATTTGAAGCCAACTCGTTTGCTTCGCCTGCATTTGTGGCTATATCACATACGTCGCAAGTATTTGAAGCTAAACCATTGGTTTCGCATGAATATGAAGCTAAACCATGTGTTTCGCATGAATTAGAAGCTTAATTATGTGATTGGCATGGATTTGAAGCTAACTCGTTTGTTTCGCTTGCATTTGAAGCTATATTACTTACGTCGCAAGTATTTGAAGCTCAATCATTTGTTCCGCATGGATTTGATGCTAAATCGTTTATTTCCCCTGCATTTGAAGCTATATCACTTATATCGCAAGTATTTGAAGCTAAATGATTTGTTTCGCATGGATTTGATTCTAAACCTTCTACATCGCATTGATTTGAAGCTACATCACGTGTTTCGCATGGATTTGGAGCTAACTCGTTTATTTCGCCAGCATTTGAAGCTATATCACTTATATCGCAAGTATTTGAAACTAAATCATTTGTTTCCCGTGGATCTGAAGCCAAACCTTCTACATCGCATTGATTTGAAGTTACATCATGTGTTTCGCATGGATTTGAAGCTAACTCGATTATTTCGCCATAATTTGAAACTATATCACTTATAACGCAAGTATTTGAAGCTAAATAATTTGTTTCGCATGGATTTGAAACTAAACCTTCAACATCGCATTGATTTGAAGCTACATCATGTGTTTCGCATGGATTTGAAGCTAACTCGTTTATTTCGCCAGCATTTGAAGCTATATAACTTACATTGCAAGTATTTGAAGCTAAATCATTTGTTTCGCATGGATTTGCATCTAAACCAGCTACATCGCATTGATTTGAAGCTACATCATGTGTTTCGCATGGATTTGAAGCTAACTCGATTATTTCGCCAGCATTTGATGCTATACAACTTATATCGCATGTATTTGAAGTTAAATCGCTTGGTACACATGGACTTGATGTAAAACCTTCAACATCGCATTGATTTGATGCTAAATCATTGGTTTCGCATGGAGTTGAAGCTAACTCTGTTATTTCGCCAGCATTTGAAACTTTATCACTTATATCGCAAGTATTTGAAGCTAAATGATTTGTTTCGCGCGGATTTGAAGCTAAACCTTCAACATCGCATTGATTTGAAGCTACATCATGTGTTTCGCATGGATTTGAAGCAAACTCGTTCGTTTCGCCGGCATTTGAAGCAATATCACTTACATCGCAAGTATTTGAAGCTAAATCATTTGTTTCGCGTGGATCTGATGCCAAACCTTCTACATCGCATTGATTTGAAGTTACATCATGTGTTTCGCATGGATTTGAAGCTAACTCGTTTATTTCGCCATAATTTGTAATTATATCACTTATATCGCAAGTATTTGAAGCTACATAATTTGTTTCGCATGGATTTGATGCTAAACCTTCTACATGGCATTGATTTGAAGCTATATCATGTGTTCCGCTTGGATTTGAAGCTAAATCGTTTATTTCGCCTGCATTAGAATCTATATCACTTATGTCGCAAGTATTTGAAGCTAAATCATTTGTTTCGCGTGGATTTGAAGCTAAACTTTCAACATCGCATTGATTTGATGCTACATCATGTGTTCCGCATGGATTTGAAGCAAACTCGTTCGTTTCGCCTGCATTTGAAGCAATATCACTTATATCGCAAGTATTTGAAGCTAAATCATTTGCTTCGCGTGGATTTGAAGCTAAACCTTCAACATCGCATTGATTTGAAGCTACATCATGTGTTTCGCATGGATTTGAAGCAAACACGTTCGTTTCGCCTGCATTTGAAGCAATATCACTTATGTCGCAAGTATTTGAAGCTAAATCATTTGTTTCGCGTGGATTTGAAGCTAAACCTTCAACATCGCATTGATTTGATGCTACATCATGTGTTTCGCATGGATTTGAAGCTAACTCGATTATTTTGCCAGCATTTGAAGCTATATCACTTAAATCACAAGTATTTGAAGCTAAATCATTTGTTTCGCATGGATTTGATTCTAAACCTTCTACATCGCATTGATTTGAAGCTACATCATGTGTTTCGCATGGATTTGAAACTAACTCGTTTATTTCGCCAGCATTTGAAGCTATATCACTTATATCGCAAGTATTTGAAACTAAATCATTTGTTTCCCGTGGATCTGAAGCCAAACCTTCTACATCGCATTGATTTGAAGTTACATCATATGTTTCGCATGTATTTGAAGCTAACTCGATTATTTTGCCAGCATTTGAAGCTATATCACTTAAATCACAAGTATTTGAATCAAAATGATTTGTTTAACATGGATTTGAAACTAATCCTTCTACATCGCTTTGATTTGAAGCTACATCATGTGTTTCGCATGGATTTGAAGCTAACTCGTTTGTTTGACCAGTATTTGAAGCTAAATCATTTGTTTCGCCTGGATTTGAAGCTAAACCTTCTACAGCGCATTTATTTGAAGCTACATCATACGTTTCGCTTAGTTTTTGAATCTTACTCGATTATTTCGCCAGCATTTGAAGCTATATTACTTATATCGCAAGTATTTGAAGCTAAATCATTTGTTTCTCATGGATTTGAAGCTAAACCTTATACATCGCATTGATTTGAAGCTACATCATGTATTTCGCATGGATTTGAAGTCAACTCGTTTGCTTCGCCTGCATTTGTGGCTATATCACATACGTCGCAAGTATTTGAAGCTAAACCATTGGTTTCGCATGAATATGAAGCTAAACCATGTGTTTCGCATGAATTAGAAGCTTAATTATGTGATTGGCATGGATTTGAAGCTAACTCGTTTGTTTCGCTTGCATTTGAAGCTATATTACTTACGTCGCAAGTATTTGAAGCTCAATCATTTGTTCCGCATGGATTTGATGCTAAATCGTTTATTTCCCCTGCATTTGAAGCTATATCACTTATATCGCAAGTATTTGAAGCTAAATGATTTATTTCGCATGGATTTGATTCTAAACCTTCTACATCGCATTGATTTGAAGCTACATCACGTGTTTCGCATGGATTTGGAGCTAACTCGTTTATTTCGCCAGCATTTGAAGCTATATCACTTATATCGCAAGTATTTGAAACTAAATCATTTGTTTCCCGTGGATCTGAAGCCAAACCTTCTACATCGCATTGATTTGAAGCTACATCATGTGTTTCGGATGGATTTGAAGCTAACTCGTTTATTTCGCCAGCATTTGAAGCTATATCACTTATATCGCAAGTATTTGAAGCTAAATCATTTGTTTCGCATGGATTTGATTCTAAACCTTCTACATCGCATTGATTTGAAGCTACATCATGTGTTTCGCATGGATTTGAAACTAACTCGTTTATTTCGCCAGCATTTGAAGCTATATCACTTATATCGCAAGTATTTGAAACTAAATCATTTGTTTCCCGTGGATCTGAAGCCAAACCTTCTACATCGCATTGATTTGAAGCTACATCATGTGTTTCGGATGGATTTGAAGCTAACTCGTTTATTTCGCCAGCATTTGAAGCTATATCACTTATATCGCAAGTATTTGAAGCTAAATCATTTGTTTCGCATGGATTTGATTCTAAACCTTCTACATCGCATTGATTTGAAGCTACATCATGTGTTTCGCATGGATTTGAAACTAACTCGTTTATTTCGCCAGCATTTGAAGCTATATCACTTATATCGCAAGTATTTGAAACTAAATCATTTGTTTCCCGTGGATCTGAAGCCAAACCTTCTACATCGCATTGATTTGAAGTTACATCATATGTTTCGCATGTATTTGAAGCTAACTCGATTATTTTGCCAGCATTTGAAGCTATATCACTTAAATCACAAGTATTTGAATCAAAATGATTTGTTTAACATGGATTTGAAACTAATCCTTCTACATCGCTTTGATTTGAAGCTACATCATGTGTTTCGCATGGATTTGAAGCTAACTCGTTTGTTTGACCAGTATTTGAAGCTAAATCATTTGTTTCGCCTGGATTTGAAGCTAAACCTTCTACAGCGCATTTATTTGAAGCTACATCATACGTTTCGCTTAGTTTTTGAATCTTACTCGATTATTTCGCCATCATTTGAAGCTATATTACTTATATCGCAAGTATTTGAAGCTAAATCATTTGTTTCTCATGGATTTGAAGCTAAACCTTATACATCGCATTGATTTGAAGCTACATCATGTATTTCGCATGGATTTGAAGCCAACTCGTTTGCTTCGCCTGCATTTGTGGCTATATCACATACGTCGCAAGTATTTGAAGCTAAACCATTGGTTTCGCATGAATATGAAGCTAAACCATGTGTTTCGCATGAATTAGAAGCTTAATTATGTGATTGGCATGGATTTGAAGCTAACTCGTTTGTTTCGCTTGCATTTGAAGCTATATTACTTACGTCGCAAGTATTTGAAGCTCAATCATTTGTTCCGCATGGATTTGATGCTAAATCGTTTATTTCCCCTGCATTTGAAGCTATATCACTTATATCGCAAGTATTTGAAGCTAAATGATTTATTTCGCATGGATTTGATTCTAAACCTTCTACATCGCATTGATTTGAAGCTACATCATGTGTTTCGCATGGATTTGAAGCTAACTCGATTATTTCGCCAGCATTTGATGCTATACAACTTATATCGCATGTATTTGAAGTTAAATCGCTTGGTACACATGGACTTGATGTAAAACCTTCAACATCGCATTGATTTGATGCTAAATCATTGGTTTCGCATGGAGTTGAAGCTAACTCTGTTATTTCGCCAGCATTTGAAACTTTATCACTTATATCGCAAGTATTTGAAGCTAAATGATTTGTTTCGCGCGGATTTGAAGCTAAACCTTCAACATCGCATTGATTTGAAGCTACATCATGTGTTTCGCATGGATTTGAAGCAAACTCGTTCGTTTCGCCGGCATTTGAAGCAATATCACTTACATCGCAAGTATTTGAAGCTAAATCATTTGTTTCGCGTGGATCTGATGCCAAACCTTCTACATCGCATTGATTTGAAGTTACATCATGTGTTTCGCATGTATTTGAAGCTAACTCGATTATTTTGCCAGCATTTGAAACTATATCACTTATATCGCAAGTATTTGAAGCTATATCACTTATATCGCAAGTATTTGAAACTAAATCGTTTGTTTCGCATGGATTTGAAGCTAAACCTTCTACATCGCATTGATTTGAAGCTACATCATGTGTTTCGGATGGATTTGAAGCTAACTCGTTTATTTCGCCAGCATTTGAAGCTATATCACTTATATCGCAAGTATTTTAAGCTAAATCGTTTGTTTCGCATGGATTTGATTCTAAACCTTCTACATCGCATTGATTTGAAGCTACATCATGTGTTTCGCATGGATTTGAAACTAACTCGTTTATTTCGCCAGCATTTGAAGCTATATCACTTATATCGCAAGTATTTGAAACTAAATCATTTGTTTCCCGTGGATCTGAAGCCAAACCTTCTACATCGCATTGATTTGAAGTTACATCATATGTTTCGCATGTATTTGAAGCTAACTCGATTATTTTGCCAGCATTTGAAGCTATATCACTTAAATCACAAGTATTTGAATCAAAATGATTTGTTTAACATGGATTTGAATCTAATCCTTCTACATCGCTTTGATTTGAAGCTACATCATGTGTTTCGCATGGATTTGAAGCTAACTCGTTTGTTTGACCAGTATTTGAAGCTAAAACATTTGTTTCGCCTGGATTTGAAGCTAAACCTTCTACATCGCATTTATTTGAAGCTACATCATACGTTTCGCTTAGTTTTTGAATCTTACTCGATTATTTCGCCAGCATTTGAAGCTATATTACTTATATCGCAAGTATTTGAAGCTAAATCATTTGTTTCTCATGGATTTGAAGCTAAACCTTATACATCGCATTGATTTGAAGCTACATCATGTATTTCGCATGGATTTGAAGCCAACTCGTTTGCTTCGCCTGCATTTGTGGCTATATCACATACGTCGCAAGTATTTGAAGCTAAACCATTGGTTTCGCATGAATATGAAGCTAAACCATGTGTTTCGCATGAATTAGAAGCTTAATTATGTGATTGGCATGGATTTGAAGCTAACTCGTTTGTTTCGCTTGCATTTGAAGCTATATTACTTACGTCGCAAGTATTTGAAGCTCAATCATTTGTTCCGCATGGATTTGATGCTAAATCGTTTATTTCCCCTGCATTTGAAGCTATATCACTTATATCGCAAGTATTTGAAGCTAAATGATTTATTTTGCATGGATTTGATTCTAAACCTTCTACATCGCATTGATTTGAAGCTACATCACGTGTTTCGCATGGATTTGGAGCTAACTCGTTTATTTCGCCAGCATTTGAAGCTATATCACTTATATCGCAAGTATTTGAAACTAAATCATTTGTTTCCCGTGGTTCTGAAGCCAAACCTTCTACATCGCATTGATTTGAAGTTACATCATATGTTTCGCATGTATTTGAAGCTAACTCGATTATTTTGCCAGCATTTGAAACTATATCACTTATATCGCAAGTATTTGAAGCTATATCACTTATATCGCAAGTATTTGAATCTAAATCGTTTGTTTCGCATGAATTTGAAGCTAAACCATGTGTTTCGCATGAATTTGAATCTAAATTATGTGATTCGCATGGATTTGAAGCTAAAGCGTTTGTTTCGCCTGCATTTGAAGCTATATCACTTAAATCACAAGTATTTGAATCAAAATCATTTGTTTGACATGGATTTGAAACTAATCCTTCTACATCGCTTTTATTTGAACCTACATCACGTGTTTCGCATGCATTTCAAGCTAACTCGGTTATTTCGCCAGCATGTGAAGCTATATCATTTATATCGCAAGTATTTGAAGCTAAATCATTTCTTTCCCGTGGATCTGAAGCCAATCCTTCTACATCGCATTGATTTGAAGTTACATCATATGTTTCGCATGGATTTGAAGCTAACTCGTTTATTTCGCCATAATTTGAAACTATATCACTTATATCGCAAGTATTTGAAGCTAAATAATTTGTTTCGCATGGATTTGAAGCTAAACCTTCTACATGGCATTGATTTGAAGCTATATCATGTGTTCCGCATGGATTTGAAGCTGAATCGTTTATTTCCCCTGCATTTGAAGCTATATCACTTATATCGCAAGTATTTGAAGCTAAATGATTTATTTCGCATGGATTTGATTCTAAACCTTCTACATCGCATTGATTTGAAGATACATCACGTGTTTCGCATGGATTTGGAGCTAACTCGTTTATTTCGCCAGCATTTGAAGCTATATCACTTATATCGCAAGTATTTGAAACTAAATCATTTGTTTCCCGAGGATCTGAAGCCAAACCTTCTACATCGCATTGATTTGAAGCTACATCATATGTTTCGCATGGATTTGAAGCTAACTCGATTATTTCGCCAGCATTTGAAGCTATATCACTTATATCGCAAGTATTTGAAGCTAAATCATTTGATTCGCATGGATTTGAAGCTAAACCTTCAACATCGCATTGATTTGAAGCTACATCATTGGTTTCGCATGTAGTTGAAGCTAACTCGATTATTTCGCCAGAATTTGAAGCTATATCACTTATATCGCAAGTATTTGAAGCTAAATCATTTGTTTCCCGTGGATCTGAAGCCAAACCTTCTACATCGCATTGATTTGAAGTTACATCATGTGTTTCGCGTGGATTTGGAGCTAACTCGTTTATTTCGCCAGCATTTGAAGCTATATCACTTATATCGCAAGTATTTGAAGCTAAACCATTGGTTTCGCATGAATATGAAGCTAAACCATGTGTTTCGCAAGAATTAGAAGCTAAATTATGTGATTGGCATGGATTTGAAGCTAACTCGTTTGTTTCGCTTGCATTTGAAACTATATTACTTACGTCGCAAGTATTTGAAGCTAAATAATTTGTTTCGCATGGATTTGATGCTAAACCTTATACATATGAAGCTACATCATGTGTTTCGCGTGGATTTGAAGCTAACACGATCATTTCGCCAGCATTTCAAACTATATCACTTATATCGCAAGTATTTGAAACTAAATCGTTTGTTTCGCATGAATTTGAAGCTAAACCATGTGTTTCGCATGAATTTGAAGATAAATTATGTGATTCGCATGGATTTGAAGCTAAAGCGTTTGTTTCGCCTGCATTTGAAGCTATATCACATAAATCACAAGTATTTGAAGCTAAATCATTTGTTTCGCTTGTATTTGAAGCTAAACCTTATACATCGCATTGATTTGAAGCTGCACCATGTGTATCGAATGGATTTGATGCTAACTCGTTTGTTTGACACGTATTTGAAGCTAAATAATTTGTTTCGCTTGGTTTTGAAGCAAAACCTTCTACATCGCATTGATTTGAAGCTACATCATGTGCTTCGCTTGGATTTGAAGCTAACTCGATTATTTTGCCAGCATTTGAAGCTATATCACTTATATCGCAAGTATTTGAAGCTAAATAATTTGTTTCGCATGGATTTGAAGCTAAATAATTTGTTTCCCGTGAATCTGAAGCCAAACCTTCTACATCGCATTGATTTGAAGTTGCATCATGTGTTTCGCATGGATTTGAAGCTAACTCGTTTATTTCGCCATAATTTGAAACTATATCACTTATATCGCAAGTATTTGAAGCTAAATAATTTGTTTCGCATGGATTTGAAGCTAAACCATCTACATCGCATTGATTTGAAGCTATATCATGTTTTTCGCATGGATTTGAAGCTAACTCGATTATATCTCAAGCATTTGATGCTAGACCATTTAGATCGCAAGTATTTGAAGTTAAATCATTTGTTTCGCGTGGATTTGAAGCTAAACCTTCAACATCGCATTGATTTGAAGCTACATCATGTGTTTCGCATGGATTTGAAGCAAACTCGTTCGTTTCGCCTGCATTTGAAGCAATATCACTTATATCGCAAGTATTTGAAGATAAATCATTTGCTTCGCTCGGATTTGAAGCTAAACCTTCTACATCGCATTGATTTGAAGCTACATCATGTGCTTCGCTTGGATTTGAAGCTAACTCGATTATTTCGCCAGCATTTGAAGCTATATCACTTATATCGCAAGTATTTGAAGCTAAATTATTTGTTTAACATGGAGTTGAAGCTAAACCTTATACATCGCATTGATTTGAAGCAACATCATGTGTTTCGCATGGATATGAAGCTAACTCGATTATTTATCCTGCATTTGAAGCTATATTACTTATATCGCAAGTATTTGAAGCTAAATTATTTGTTTAACATGTATTTGAAACTAATCCTTCTACATCGCATTAAATTTGATGCTACGTAATATGTTTCGCATGGATTTGAAGCTAACTCGTTTATTTCGCCACCATTTGAAGCTATATCACTTATATCGCAAGTATTTGAAGCCAAATCATTTGTTTCGCATGGATTTGAAGCTAAACCTTCTACATCCTATTGATTTGAAGCTAAATCATTTGTTTCGCATGGATTTGAATCTAAACCAGCTACATCGCATTGATTTGAAACTACATCATGTGTTTCGCATGGATTTGAAGCTAACTCGATTATTTCGCCAGCATTTGATGACAGACAACTTATATCGCAAGTATTTGAAGTTAAATCGCTTGCTACACATGGATATGAAGTTAAACCTTCTTCATCGCATTGATTTGAAGCTACATCACTGGTTTCGCATGGAGTTGTAGCTAACTCGATTATTTCGCCAGAATTTGAAGATATATCACTTATATCGCAAGTATTTGAAGCTAAATCATTTGTTTCCCGTGGATCTGAAGCCAAACCTTCTACATCGCATTGATTTGAAGTTACATCATGTGTTTCGCATGGATTTGAAGCTAAACCATCTACATCGCATTGATTTGAAGCTACATCATGTGTTTCGCATGGATTTGAAGGTAACTCGTTTATTTCGCCAGCATTTGAAGCTATATCACTTATATCGCAAGTGTTTGAAGCTAAATCATTTGTTTCGCATGGAGTTGAAGCTAAACCTTATACGTCGCATTGATTTGAAGCTAAATCATTTGTTTTGCATGGATTTGAATCTAAACCAGCTACATCGCATTGATTTGAAACTACATCATGTGTTTCGCATGGATTTGAAGCTAACTCGATTATTTCGCCAGGATTTGATGCCAGACAACTTATATCGCAAGTATTTGAAGTTAAATCGCTTGGTGCACATGGATATGAAGTTAAACCTTCAACATCGCATTGATTTGAAGCTACATCACAGGTTTCGCATGGAGTTGTAGCTAACTCGATTATTTCGCCAGAATTTGAAGATATATCACTTATATCGCAAGTATTTCAAGCTAAATCATATGTTTCCCGTGGATCTGAAGCCAAACCTTCTACATCGCATTGATTTGAAGTTACATCATGTGTTTCGCATGGATTTGAAGCTAACTCGTTTATTTCGCCATAATTTGAAACTATGTCACTTATATCGCAAGTATTTGAAGCTAAATCATTTGTTTCGCTTGTATTTGAAGCTAAACCTTATACATCGCATTGATTTGAAGCTGCACCATGTGTATCGAATGGATTTGATGCTAACTCGTTTGTTTGACACGTATTTGAAGCTAAATCATTTGTTTCGCTTGGATTTGAAGCAAAACCTTCTACAACGCATTGATTTGAATCTACATCATGTGCTTCGCTTGGATTTGAAGCTAACTCGATTATTTTGCCAGCATTTGAAGCTATATCACTTATATCGCAAGTATTTGAAGCTAAATAATTTGTTTCGCATGGATTTGAAGCTAAACCATCTACATCGCATTGATTTGAAGCTATATCATGTGTTTCGCATTAATTTGAATCTAACTCGATTATTTCGCAAGCATTTGATGCTAGACCTCTTAGATCGCAAGTATTTGAAGTTAAATCATTTGTTTCCCGAGGATCTGAAGCCAAACCTTCTACATCGCATTGATTTGAAGTTACATCATATGTTTCGCATGTATTTGAAGCTAACTCGATTATTTTGCCAGCATTTGAAACTATATCACTTATATCGCAAGTATTTGAAGCTATATCACTTATATCGCAAGTATTTGAATCTAAATCGTTTGTTTCGCATGAATTTGAAGCTAAACCATGTGTTTCGCATGAATTTGAATCTAAATTATGTGATTCGCATGGATTTGAAGCTAAAGCGTTTGTTTCGCCTGCATTTGAAGCTATATCACTTAAATCACAAGTATTTGAATCAAAATCATTTGTTTGACATGGATTTGAAACTAATCCTTCTACATCGCTTTTATTTGAACCTACATCACGTGTTTCGCATGCATTTCAAGCTAACTCGGTTATTTCGCCAGCATGTGAAGCTATATCATTTATATCGCAAGTATTTGAAGCTAAATCATTTCTTTCCCGTGGATCTGAAGCCAATCCTTCTACATCGCATTGATTTGAAGTTACATCATATGTTTCGCATGGATTTGAAGCTAACTCGTTTATTTCGCCATAATTTGAAACTATATCACTTATATCGCAAGTATTTGAAGCTAAATAATTTGTTTCGCATGGATTTGAAGCTAAACCTTCTACATGGCATTGATTTGAAGCTATATCATGTGTTCCGCATGGATTTGAAGCTGAATCGTTTATTTCCCCTGCATTTGAAGCTATATCACTTATATCGCAAGTATTTGAAGCTAAATGATTTATTTCGCATGGATTTGATTCTAAACCTTCTACATCGCATTGATTTGAAGATACATCACGTGTTTCGCATGGATTTGGAGCTAACTCGTTTATTTCGCCAGCATTTGAAGCTATATCACTTATATCGCAAGTATTTGAAACTAAATCATTTGTTTCCCGAGGATCTGAAGCCAAACCTTCTACATCGTATTGATTTGAAGCTACATCATATGTTTCGCATGGATTTGAAGCTAACTCGATTATTTCGCCAGCATTTGAAGCTATATCACTTATATCGCAAGTATTTGAAGCTAAATCATTTGATTCGCATGGATTTGAAGCTAAACCTTCAACATCGCATTGATTTGAAGCTACATCATTGGTTTCGCATGTAGTTGAAGCTAACTCGATTATTTCGCCAGAATTTGAAGCTATATCACTTATATCGCAAGTATTTGAAGCTAAATCATTTGTTTCCCGTGGATCTGAAGCCAAACCTTCTACATCGCATTGATTTGAAGTTACATCATGTGTTTCGCGTGGATTTGGAGCTAACTCGTTTATTTCGCCAGCATTTGAAGCTATATCACTTATATCGCAAGTATTTGAAGCTAAACCATTGGTTTCGCATGAATATGAAGCTAAACCATGTGTTTCGCAAGAATTAGAAGCTAAATTATGTGATTGGCATGGATTTGAAGCTAACTCGTTTGTTTCGCTTGCATTTGAAACTATATTACTTACGTCGCAAGTATTTGAAGCTAAATAATTTGTTTCGCATGGATTTGATGCTAAACCTTATACATATGAAGCTACATCATGTGTTTCGCGTGGATTTGAAGCTAACACGATTATTTCGCCAGCATTTCAAACTATATCACTTATATCGCAAGTATTTGAAACTAAATCGTTTGTTTCGCATGAATTTGAAGCTAAACCATGTGTTTCGCATGAATTTGAAGATAAATTATGTGATTCGCATGGATTTGAAGCTAAAGCGTTTGTTTCGCCTGCATTTGAAGCTATATCACATAAATCACAAGTATTTGAAGCTAAATCATTTGTTTCGCTTGTATTTGAAGCTAAACCTTATACATCGCATTGATTTGAAGCTGCACCATGTGTATCGAATGGATTTGATGCTAACTCGTTTGTTTGACACGTATTTGAAGCTAAATAATTTGTTTCGCTTGGTTTTGAAGCAAAACCTTCTACATCGCATTGATTTGAAGCTACATCATGTGCTTCGCTTGGATTTGAAGCTAACTCGATTATTTTGCCAGCATTTGAAGCTATATCACTTATATCGCAAGTATTTGAAGCTAAATAATTTGTTTCGCATGGATTTGAAGCTAAATAATTTGTTTCCCGTGAATCTGAAGCCAAACCTTCTACATCGCATTGATTTGAAGTTGCATCATGTGTTTCGCATGGATTTGAAGCTAACTCGTTTATTTCGCCATAATTTGAAACTATATCACTTATATCGCAAGTATTTGAAGCTAAATAATTTGTTTCGCATGGATTTGAAGCTAAACCATCTACATCGCATTGATTTGAAGCTATATCATGTTTTTCGCATGGATTTGAAGCTAACTCGATTATATCTCAAGCATTTGATGCTAGACCATTTAGATCGCAAGTATTTGAAGTTAAATCATTTGTTTCGCGTGGATTTGAAGCTAAACCTTCAACATCGCATTGATTTGAAGCTACATCATGTGTTTCGCATGGATTTGAAGCAAACTCGTTCGTTTCGCCTGCATTTGAAGCAATATCACTTATATCGCAAGTATTTGAAGATAAATCATTTGCTTCGCTCGGATTTGAAGCTAAACCTTCTACATCGCATTGATTTGAAGCTACATCATGTGCTTCGCTTGGATTTGAAGCTAACTCGATTATTTCGCCAGCATTTGAAGCTATATCACTTATATCGCAAGTATTTGAAACTAAATCATTTGTTCCGCATGAATTTCAAGCTAAACCATGTGTTTCGCATGAATGTGAATCTAAATTATGTGATTCGCATGGATTTGAAGTTCAAGCGTTTGTTTCGCCTGCATTTGAAGCTATATCAATTAAATCACGAGTATTTGAAGCTACATCATGTGTTTCGCATGGATTTGAAGCTAACTCGATTATTTCGCCAGCATTTGAAGCTATATCACTTATATCGCAAGTATTTGAAGCTAAATTATTTGTTTAACATGGAGTTGAAGCTAAACCTTATACATCGCATTGATTTGAAGCAACATCATGTGTTTCGCATGGATATGAAGCTAACTCGATTATTTATCCTGCATTTGAAGCTATATTACTTATATCGCAAGTATTTGAAGCTAAATTATTTGTTTAACATGTATTTGAAACTAATCCTTCTACATCGCATTAAATTTGATGCTACGTAATATGTTTCGCATGGATTTGAAGCTAACTCGTTTATTTCGCCACCATTTGAAGCTATATCACTTATATCGCAAGTATTTGAAGCCAAATCAATTGTTTCGCATGGATTTGAAGCTAAACCTTCTACATCCTATTGATTTGAAGCTAAATCATTTGTTTCGCATGGATTTGAATCTAAACCAGCTACATCGCATTGATTTGAAACTACATCATGTGTTTCGCATGGATTTGAAGCTAACTCGATTATTTCGCCAGCATTTGATGACAGACAACTTATATCGCAAGTATTTGAAGTTAAATCGCTTGCTACACATGGATATGAAGTTAAACCTTCTTCATCGCATTGATTTGAAGCTACATCACTGGTTTCGCATGGAGTTGTAGCTAACTCGATTATTTCGCCAGAATTTGAAGATATATCACTTATATCGCAAGTATTTGAAGCTAAATCATTTGTTTCCCGTGGATCTGAAGCCAAACCTTCTACATCGCATTGATTTGAAGTTACATCATGTGTTTCGCATGGATTTGAAGCTAAACCATCTACATCGCATTGATTTGAAGCTACATCATGTGTTTCGCATGGATTTGAAGGTAACTCGTTTATTTCGCCAGCATTTGAAACTATATCACTTATATCGCAAGTGTTTGAAGCTAAATCATTTGTTTCGCATGGAGTTGAAGCTAAACCTTATACGTCGCATTGATTTGAAGCTAAATCATTTGTTTTGCATGGATTTGAATCTAAACCAGCTACATCGCATTGATTTGAAACTACATCATGTGTTTCGCATGGATTTGAAGCTAACTCGATTATTTCGCCAGGATTTGATGCCAGACAACTTATATCGCAAGTATTTGAAGTTAAATCGCTTGGTGCACATGGATATGAAGTTAAACCTTCAACATCGCATTGATTTGAAGCTACATCACAGGTTTCGCATGGAGTTGTAGCTAACTCGATTATTTCGCCAGAATTTGAAGATATATCACTTATATCGCAAGTATTTCAAGCTAAATCATATGTTTCCCGTGGATCTGAAGCCAAACCTTCTACATCGCATTGATTTGAAGTTACATCATGTGTTTCGCATGGATTTGAAGCTAACTCGTTTATTTCGCCATAATTTGAAACTATGTCACTTATATCGCAAGTATTTGAAGCTAAATCATTTGTTTCGCTTGTATTTGAAGCTAAACCTTATACATCGCATTGATTTGAAGCTGCACCATGTGTATCGAATGGATTTGATGCTAACTCGTTTGTTTGACACGTATTTGAAGCTAAATCATTTGTTTCGCTTGGATTTGAAGCAAAACCTTCTACAACGCATTGATTTGAATCTACATCATGTGCTTCGCTTGGATTTGAAGCTAACTCGATTATTTTGCCAGCATTTGAAGCTATATCACTTATATCGCAAGTATTTGAAGCTAAATAATTTGTTTCGCATGGATTTGAAGCTAAACCATCTACATCGCATTGATTTGAAGCTATATCATGTGTTTCGCATTAATTTGAATCTAACTCGATTATTTCGCAAGCATTTGATGCTAGACCTCTTAGATCGCAAGTATTTGAAGTTAAATCATTTGTTTCCCGAGGATCTGAAGCCAAACCTTCTACATCGCATTGATTTGAAGCTACATCATATGTTTCGCATGGATTTGAAGCTAACTCGATTATTTCGCCAGCATTTGAAGCTATATCACTTATATCGCAAGTATTTGAAGCTAAATCATTTGATTCGCATGGATTTGAAGCTAAACCTTCAACATCGCATTGATTTGAAGCTACATCATTGGTTTCGCATGTAGTTGAAGCTAACTCGATTATTTCGCCAGAATTTGAAGCTATATCACTTATATCGCAAGTATTTGAAGCTAAATCATTTGTTTCCCGTGGATCTGAAGCCAAACCTTCTACATCGCATTGATTTGAAGTTACATCATGTGTTTCGCGTGGATTTGGAGCTAACTCGTTTATTTCGCCAGCATTTGAAGCTATATCACTTATATCGCAAGTATTTGAAGCTAAACCATTGGTTTCGCATGAATATGAAGCTAAACCATGTGTTTCGCAAGAATTAGAAGCTAAATTATGTGATTGGCATGGATTTGAAGCTAACTCGTTTGTTTCGCTTGCATTTGAAACTATATTACTTACGTCGCAAGTATTTGAAGCTAAATAATTTGTTTCGCATGGATTTGATGCTAAACCTTATACATATGAAGCTACATCATGTGTTTCGCGTGGATTTGAAGCTAACACGATTATTTCGCCAGCATTTCAAACTATATCACTTATATCGCTAGTATTTGAAACTAAATCGTTTGTTTCGCATGAATTTGAAGCTAAACCATGTGTTTCGCATGAATTTGAAGATAAATTATGTGATTCGCATGGATTTGAAGCTAAAGCGTTTGTTTCGCCTGCATTTGAAGCTATATCACATAAATCACAAGTATTTGAAGCTAAATCATTTGTTTCGCTTGTATTTGAAGCTAAACCTTATACATCGCATTGATTTGAAGCTGCACCATGTGTATCGAATGGATTTGATGCTAACTCGTTTGTTTGACACGTATTTGAAGCTAAATAATTTGTTTCGCATGGATTTGAAGCTAAATAATTTGTTTCCGTGAATCTGAAGCCAAACCTTCTACATCGCATTGATTTGAAGTTGCATCATGTGTTTCGCATGGATTTGAAGCTAACTCGTTTATTTCGCCATAATTTGAAACTATATCACTTATATCGCAAGTATTTGAAGCTAAATAATTTGTTTCGCATGGATTTGAAGCTAAACCATCTACATCGCATTGATTTGAAGCTATATCATGTTTTTCGCATGGATTTGAAGCTAACTCGATTATATCTCAAGCATTTGATGCTAGACCATTTAGATCGCAAGTATTTGAAGTTAAATCATTTGTTTCGCGTGGATTTGAAGCTAAACCTTCAACATCGCATTGATTTGAAGCTACATCATGTGTTTCGCATGGATTTGAAGCAAACTCGTTCGTTTCGCCTGCATTTGAAGCAATATCACTTATATCGCAAGTATTTGAAGATAAATCATTTGCTTCGCTCGGATTTGAAGCTAAACCTTCTACATCGCATTGATTTGAAGCTACATCATGTGCTTCGCTTGGATTTGAAGCTAACTCGATTATTTCGCCAGCATTTGAAGCTATATCACTTATATCGCAAGTATTTGAAACTAAATCATTTGTTCCGCATGAATTTCAAGCTAAACCATGTGTTTCGCATGAATGTGAATCTAAATTATGTGATTCGCATGGATTTGAAGTTCAAGCGTTTGTTTCGCCTGCATTTGAAGCTATATCAATTAAATCACGAGTATTTGAAGCTACATCATGTGTTTCGCATGGATTTGAAGCTAACTCGATTATTTCGCCAGCATTTGAAGCTATATCACTTATATCGCAAGTATTTGAAGCTAAATTATTTGTTTAACATGGAGTTGAAGCTAAACCTTATACATCGCATTGATTTGAAGCAACATCATGTGTTTCGCATGGATATGAAGCTAACTCGATTATTTATCCTGCATTTGAAGCTATATTACTTATATCGCAAGTATTTGAAGCTAAATTATTTGTTTAACATGTATTTGAAACTAATCCTTCTACATCGCATTAAATTTGATGCTACGTAATATGTTTCGCATGGATTTGAAGCTAACTCGTTTATTTCGCCACCATTTGAAGCTATATCACTTATATCGCAAGTATTTGAAGCCAAATCATTTGTTTCGCATGGATTTGAAGCTAAACCTTCTACATCCTATTGATTTGAAGCTAAATCATTTGTTTCGCATGGATTTGAATCTAAACCAGCTACATCGCATTGATTTGAAACTACATCATGTGTTTCGCATGGATTTGAAGCTAACTCGATTATTTCGCCAGCATTTGATGACAGACAACTTATATCGCAAGTATTTGAAGTTAAATCGCTTGCTACACATGGATATGAAGTTAAACCTTCTTCATCGCATTGATTTGAAGCTACATCACTGGTTTCGCATGGAGTTGTAGCTAACTCGATTATTTCGCCAGAATTTGAAGATATATCACTTATATCGCAAGTATTTGAAGCTAAATCATTTGTTTCCCGTGGATCTGAAGCCAAACCTTCTACATCGCATTGATTTGAAGTTACATCATGTGTTTCGCATGGATTTGAAGCTAAACCATCTACATCGCATTGATTTGAAGCTACATCATGTGTTTCGCATGGATTTGAAGGTAACTCGTTTATTTCGCCAGCATTTGAAGCTATATCACTTATATCGCAAGTGTTTGAAGCTAAATCATTTGTTTCGCATGGAGTTGAAGCTAAACCTTATACGTCGCATTGATTTGAAGCTAAATCATTTGTTTTGCATGGATTTGAATCTAAACCAGCTACATCGCATTGATTTGAAACTACATTATGTGTTTCGCATGGATTTGAAGCTAACTCGATTATTTCGCCAGCATTTGAAGCCAGACAACTTATATCGCAAGTATTTGAAGTTAAATCGCTTGGTGCACATGGATATGAAGTTAAACCTTCAACATCGCATTGATTTGAAGCTACATCACTGGTTTCGCATGGAGTTGTAGCTAACTCGATTATTTCGCCAGAATTTGAAGATATATCACTTATATCGCAAGTATTTCAAGCTAAATCATATGTTTCCCGTGGATCTGAAGCCAAACCTTCTACATCGCATTGATTTGAAGTTACATCATGTGTTTCGCATGGATTTGAAGCTAACTCGTTTATTTCGCCAGCATTTGAAGCTATATAACTTACATTGCAAGTATTTGAAGCTAAATCATTTGTTTCGCATGGATTTGCATCTAAACCAGCTACATCGCATTGATTTGAAGCTACATCATGTGTTTCGCATGGATTTGAAGCTAACTCGATTATTTCGCCAGCATTTGATGCTATACAACTTATATCGCATGTATTTGAAGTTAAATCGCTTGGTACACATGGACTTGATGTAAAACCTTCAACATCGCATTGATTTGATGCTAAATCATTGGTTTCGCATGGAGTTGAAGCTAACTCTGTTATTTCGCCAGCATTTGAAACTTTATCACTTATATCGCAAGTATTTGAAGCTAAATCATTTGTTTCGCTTGTATTTGAAGCTAAACCTTATACATCGCATTGATTTGAAGCTGCACCATGTGTATCGAATGGATTTGATGCTAACTCGTTTGTTTGACACGTATTTGAAGCTAAATCATTTGTTTCGCTTGGATTTGAAGCAAAACCTTCTACAACGCATTGATTTGAATCTACATCATGTGCTTCGCTTGGATTTGAAGCTAACTCGATTATTTTGCCAGCATTTGAAGCTATATCACTTATATCGGAAGTATTTGAAGCTAAATAATTTGTTCGCATGGATTTGAAGCTAAACCATCTACATCGCATTGATTTGAAGCTATATCATGTGTTTCGCATTTATTTGAATCTAACTCGATTATTTCGGCAGAATTTGAAGCTATATCACTTATATCGCAAGTATTTGAAGCTAAATCATCTGTTTCCCGTGAATCTGAAGCCAAACCTTCTACATCGCATTGATTGAAGTTGCATCATGTGTTTTCGCATGGATTTGAAGCTAACTCGTTTATTTCGCCATAATTTGAAACTATATCACTTATATCGCAAGTATTTGAAGCTAAATAATTTGTTTCGCATGGATTTGAAGATAAACCATCTACATCGCATTGATTTGAAGCTATATCATGTTTTTCGCATGGATTTGAAGCTAACTCGATTATATCTCAAGCATTTGATGCTAGACCATTTAGATCGCAAGTATTTGAAGTTAAATCATTTGTTTCGCGTGGATTTGAAGCTAAACCTTCAACATCGCATTGATTTGAAGCTACATCATGTGTTTCGCATGGATTTGAAGCAAACTCGTTCGTTTCGCCTGCATTTGAAGCAATATCACTTATATCGCAAGTATTTGAAGATAAATCATTTGCTTCGCTCGGATTTGAAGCTAAACCTTCTACATCGCATTGATTTGAAGCTACATCATGTGCTTCGCTTGGATTTGAAGCTAACTCGATTATTTCGCCAGCATTTGAAGCTATATCACTTATATCGCAAGTATTTGAAACTAAATCATTTGTTCCGCATGAATTTCAAGCTAAACCATGTGTTTCGCATGAATGTGAATCTAAATTATGTGATTCGCATGGATTTGAAGTTCAAGCGTTTGTTTCGCCTGCATTTGAAGCTATATCAATTAAATCACGAGTATTTGAAGCTACATCATGTGTTTCGCATGGATTTGAAGCTAACTCGATTATTTCGCCAGCATTTGAAGCTATATCACTTATATCGCAAGTATTTGAAGCTAAATTATTTGTTTAACATGGAGTTGAAGCTAAACCTTATACATCGCATTGATTTGAAGCAACATCATGTGTTTCGCATGGATATGAAGCTAACTCGATTATTTATCCTGCATTTGAAGCTATATTACTTATATCGCAAGTATTTGAAGCTAAATTATTTGTTTAACATGTATTTGAAACTAATCCTTCTACATCGCATTAAATTTGATGCTACGTAATATGTTTCGCATGGATTTGAAGCTAACTCGTTTATTTCGCCACCATTTGAAGCTATATCACTTATATCGCAAGTATTTGAAGCCAAATCATTTGTTTCGCATGGATTTGAAGCTAAACCTTCTACATCCTATTGATTTGAAGCTAAATCATTTGTTTCGCATGGATTTGAATCTAAACCAGCTACATCGCATTGATTTGAAACTACATCATGTGTTTCGCATGGATTTGAAGCTAACTCGATTATTTCGCCAGCATTTGATGACAGACAACTTATATCGCAAGTATTTGAAGTTAAATCGCTTGCTACACATGGATATGAAGTTAAACCTTCTTCATCGCATTGATTTGAAGCTACATCACTGGTTTCGCATGGAGTTGTAGCTAACTCGATTATTTCGCCAGAATTTGAAGATATATCACTTATATCGCAAGTATTTGAAGCTAAATCATTTGTTTCCCGTGGATCTGAAGCCAAACCTTCTACATCGCATTGATTTGAAGTTACATCATGTGTTTCGCATGGATTTGAAGCTAAACCATCTACATCGCATTGATTTGAAGCTACATCATGTGTTTCGCATGGATTTGAAGGTAACTCGTTTATTTCGCCAGCATTTGAAGCTATATCACTTATATCGCAAGTGTTTGAAGCTAAATCATTTGTTTCGCATGGAGTTGAAGCTAAACCTTATACGTCGCATTGATTTGAAGCTAAATCATTTGTTTTGCATGGATTTGAATCTAAACCAGCTACATCGCATTGATTTGAAACTACATCATGTGTTTCGCATGGATTTGAAGCTAACTCGATTATTTCGCCAGCATTTGATGCCAGACAACTTATATCGCAAGTATTTGAAGTTAAATCGCTTGGTGCACATGGATATGAAGTTAAACCTTCAACATCGCATTGATTTGAAGCTACATCACTGGTTTCGCATGGAGTTGTAGCTAACTCGATTATTTCGCCAGAATTTGAAGATATATCACTTATATCGCAAGTATTTCAAGCTAAATCATATGTTTCCCGTGGATCTGAAGCCAAACCTTCTACATCGCATTGATTTGAAGTTACATCATGTGTTTCGCATGGATTTGAAGCTAACTCGTTTATTTCGCCAGCATTTGAAGCTATATAACTTACATTGCAAGTATTTGAAGCTAAATCATTTGTTTCGCATGGATTTGCATCTAAACCAGCTACATCGCATTGATTTGAAGCTACATCATGTGTTTCGCATGGATTTGAAGCTAACTCGATTATTTCGCCAGCATTTGATGCTATACAACTTATATCGCATGTATTTGAAGTTAAATCGCTTGGTACACATGGACTTGATGTAAAACCTTCAACATCGCATTGATTTGATGCTAAATCATTGGTTTCGCATGGAGTTGAAGCTAACTCTGTTATTTCGCCAGCATTTGAAACTTTATCACTTATATCGCAAGTATTTGAAGCTAAATCATTTGTTTCGCTTGTATTTGAAGCTAAACCTTATACATCGCATTGATTTGAAGCTGCACCATGTGTATCGAATGGATTTGATGCTAACTCGTTTGTTTGACACGTATTTGAAGCTAAATCATTTGTTTCGCTTGGATTTGAAGCAAAACCTTCTACAACGCATTGATTTGAATCTACATCATGTGCTTCGCTTGGATTTGAAGCTAACTCGATTATTTTGCCAGCATTTGAAGCTATATCACTTATATCGCAAGTATTTGAAGCTAAATAATTTGTTTCGCATGGATTTGAAGCTAAACCATCTACATCGCATTGATTTGAAGCTATATCATGTGTTTCGCATTTATTTGAATCTAACTCGATTATTTCGGCAGAATTTGAAGCTATATCACTTATATCGCAAGTATTTGAAGCTAAATCATCTGTTTCCCGTGAATCTGAAGCCAAACCTTCTACATCGCATTGATTTGAAGTTGCATCATGTGTTTCGCATGGATTTGAAGCTAACTCGTTTATTTCGCCATAATTTGAAACTATATCACTTATATCGCAAGTATTTGAAGCTAAATAATTTGTTTCGCATGGATTTGAAGCTAAACCATCTACATCGCATTGATTTGAAGCTATATCATGTTTTTCGCATGGATTTGAAGCTAACTCGATTATTTCGCAAGCATTTGATGCTAGACCTCTTAGATCGCAAGTATTTGAAGTTAAATCATTTGTTTCGCGTGGATTTGAAGCTAAACCTTCAACATCGCATTGATTTGAAGCTACATCATGTGTTTCGCATGGATTTGAAGCAAACTCGTTCGTTTCGCCTGCATTTGAAGCAATATCACTTATATCGCAAGTATTTGAAGATAAATCATTTGCTTCGCTCGGATTTGAAGCTAAACCTTCTACATCGCATTGATTTGAAGCTACATCATGTGCTTCGCTTGGATTTGAAGCTAACTCGATTATTTCGCCAGCATTTGAAGCTATATCACTTATATCGCAAGTATTTGAAACTAAATCATTTGTTCCGCATGAATTTCAAGCTAAACCATGTGTTTCGCATGAATGTGAATCTAAATTATGTGATTCGCATGGATTTGAAGTTCAAGCGTTTGTTTCGCCTGCATTTGAAGCTATATCAATTAAATCACAAGTATTTGAAGCTACATCACGTGTTTCGCATGGATTTGAAGCTAACTCGATTATTTCGCCAGCATTTGAAGCTATATCACTTATATCGCAAGTATTTGAAGCTAAATTATTTGTTTAACATGGATTTGAAACTAATCCTTCTACATCGCATTAAATTTGATGCTACGTAATATGTTTCGCATGGATTTGAAGCTAACTCGATTATTTCGCCAGCATTTGATGCCAGACAACTTATATCGCAAGTATTTCAAGTTAAATCGCTTGCTACACATGGATATGAAGTTAAACCTTCAACATCGCATTGATTTGAAGCTACATCACTGGTTTCGCATGGAGTTGTAGTTAACACGATTATTTCGCCAGAATTTGAAGCTATATCACTTATATCGCAAGTATTTGAAGCTAAATCATTTGTTTCCCGTGGATCTGAAGCCAAACCTTCTACATCGCATTGATTTGAAGTTGCATCATGTGTTTTGCATGGATTTGAAGCTAACTCGTTTATTTCGCCATAATTTGAAACTATATCACTTATATCGCAAGTATTTGAAGCTAAATCATTTGTTTCGCATGGATTTGAAGCTAAACCTTCTACATCGCATTGATTTGAAGCTACATCATGTGTTTCGTATGGATTTGAAGCTAATCTTACTACATCGCATTGATTTGAAGCTAGATCATGTGTTTCGCATGGATATGAAGGTAACTCGTTTATTTCGCCAGTATTTGAAGCTATATCCCTTATATCGCAAGTATATGAAGCTAAATCATTTGTTTCGCATGGAGTAGAAGCTAAACCTTATACATCGCATTGATTTGAAGTAATATCATGTGTTTCGCAAGGATTTGAAGCTAATCTTTCTACATCGCATTGATTTGAAGCTACATCATGTGTTTCGCATGGATTTGAAGCTAATTCGATTATTTCGCCAGCATTTGAAACTATATCACTTATATCGCAAGTATTTGAAGCTAAATCATTTGTTTCGCATGGAGTTGAAGCTAAACCTTACACATCGCATTGATTTGAAGCAACATCATTGGTTTCGCATGTAGTTGAAGCTAACTCGATTATTTCGCCAGAATTTGAAGCTATATCACTTATATCGCAAGTATTTGAAGCTAAATAATTTGTTTCTCGTGGATCTGAAGCCAAACCTTCTACATCGCATTGATTTGAAGCTACATCATGTGTTTCGCATGGATTTGAAGCTAACTCGATTATTTCGCCATAATTTGAAACTGTATCACATATATCGCAAGTATTTGAAGCTAAATAATTTGTTTCGCATGGATTTGAAGCTAAACCTTCTACATCGCATTGATTTGAAGCTACATCATGTGTTTCGTATGGATTTGAAGCTAACTCGTTTATTTCGCCAGCATTTGAAGCTATATCACTTATATCGCAAGTATTTGAAGCTAAATCATTTGTTTCGCATGGATTTGATTCTAAACCTTCTACATCGCATTGATTTGAAGCTACATCATGTGTTTCGCATGGATTTGAAGCTAACTCGTTTATTTCGCCACCATTTGAAGCTATATCACTTATATCGCAAGTATTTGAAGCCAAATCATTTGTTTCGCATGGATTTGAAGCTAAACCTTCTACATCCTATTGATTTGAAGCTACATCATGTGTTTCGCATGGATTTGAAGCTAACACGATTATTTCGCCAGAATTTGAAACTATATCACTTATATTGCAAGTATTTGAAGCTACATCATGTGTTTCGCATGAATTTGAAGCTGACTCGATTATTTCGCCAGCAGTTCAAACTATATCACTTATATCGCAAGTATTTGAAGCTAAATCATTTGTTTCGCTTGGATTTGATGCTAAACCATCTACATCGCATTGATTTGAAGCTACATCATGTGTTTCGCATGTATTTGAAGGTAACTCGTTTATTTCGCCAGCATTTGAAGCTGTATCACTTATATCGCAAGTATTTGAAGCTATATCATTTGTTTCGAATGGTGTTGAAGCTAAACCTTATACATCGCATTGAATTGAGGCAACATCATGTGTTTCGCATGGATTTGAAGCTAATCTTTCTACATCGCATTGATTTGAAGCTACATCATGTATTTCGCATGGATTTGAAGCCAACTCGTTTGCTTCGCCTGCATTTGTGGCTATATCACATACGTCGCAAGTATTTGAAGCTAAACCATTGGTTTCGCATGAATATGAAGCTAAACCATGTGTTTCGCAAGAATTAGAAGCTAAATTATGCGATTGGCATGGATTTGAAGCTAACTCGTTTGTTTCGCTTGCATTTGAAACTATATTACTTACGTCGCAAGTATTTGAAGCTAAATAATTTGTTTCGCATGGATTTGATGCTAAACCTTATACATATGAAGCTACATCATGTGTTTCGCGTGGATTTGAAGCTAACACGATTATTTCGCCAGCATTTCAAACTATATCACTTATATCGCAAGTATTTGAAACTAAATCGTTTGTTTCGCATGAATTTGAAGCTAAACCATGTGTTTCGCATGAATTTGAAGATAAATTATGTGATTCGCATGGATTTGAAGCTAAAGCGTTTGTTTCGCCTGCATTTGAAGCTATATCACATAAATCACAAGTATTTGAAGCTAAATCATTTGTTTCGCTTGTATTTGAAGCTAAACCATCTACATCGCATTGATTTGAAGCTATATCATGTGTTTCGCATTAATTTGAAGCTAACTCGATTATTTCGGCAGAATTTGAAGCTATATCACTTATATCGCAAGTATTTGAAGCTAAATCATTTGTTTCCCGTGAATCTGAAGCCAAACCTTCTACATCGCATTGATTTGAAGTTGCATCATGTGTTTCGCATGGATTTGAAGCTAACTCGTTTATTTCGCCATAATTTGAAACTATATCACTTATATCGCAAGTATTTGTAGCTAAATAATTTGTTTCGCATGGATTTGAAGCTAAACCATCTACATCGCATTGATTTGAAGCTATATCATGTTTTTCGCATGGATTTGAAGCTAACTCGATTATTTCTCAAGCATTTGATGCTAGACAACTTATATCGCAAGTATTTGAAGTTAAATCGATTGCTACACATGGATATGAAGTTAAACCTTCTTCATCGCATTGATTTGAAGCTACATCACTGGTTTCGCATGGAGTTGTAGCTAACTCGATTATTTCGCCAGAATTTGAAGATATATCACTTATATCGCAAGTATTTGAAGCTAAATCATTTGTTTCCCGTGGATCTGAAGCCAAACCTTCTACGTCGCATTGATTTGAAGTTACATCATGTGTTTCGCATGGATTTGAAGCTAAACCATCTACATCGCATTGATTTGAAGCTACATCATGTGTTTCGCATGGATTTGAAGGTAACTCGTTTATTTCGCCAGCATTTGAAGCTATATCACTTATATCGCAAGTGTTTGAAGCTAAATCATTTGTTTCGCATGGAGTTGAAGCTAAACCTTATACATCGCATTGATTTGAAGCTAAATCATTTGTTTTGCATGGATTTGAATCTAAACCAGCTACATCGCATTGATTTGAAACTACATCATGTGTTTCGCATGGATTTGAAGCTAACTCGATTATTTCGCCAGCATTTGATGCCAGACAACTTATATCGCAAGTATTTGAAGTTAAATCGCTTGGTGCACATGGATATGAAGTTAAACCTTCAACATCGCATTGATTTGAAGCTACATCACTGGTTTCGCATGGAGTTGTAGCTAACTCGATTATTTCGCCAGAATTTGAAGATATATCACTTATATCGCAAGTATTTCAAGCTAAATCATATGTTTCCCGTGGATCTGAAGCCAAACCTTCTACATCGCATTGATTTGAAGTTACATCATGTGTTTCGCATGGATTTGAAGCTAACTCGTTTATTTCGCCATAATTTGAAACTATGTCACTTATATCGCAAGTATTTGAAGCTAAATCATTTGTTTCGCTTGTATTTGAAGCTAAACCTTATACATCGCATTGATTTGAAGCTGCACCATGTGTATCGAATGGATTTGATGCTAACTCGTTTGTTTGACACGTATTTGAAGCTAAATCATTTGTTTCGCTTGGATTTGAAGCAAAACCTTCTACAACGCATTGATTTGAATCTACATCATGTGCTTCGCTTGGATTTGAAGCTAACTCGATTATTTTGCCAGCATTTGAAGCTATATCACTTATATCGCAAGTATTTGAAGCTAAATAATTTGTTTCGCATGGATTTGAAGCTAAACCATCTACATCGCATTGATTTGAAGCTATATCATGTGTTTCGCATTAATTTCAATCTAACTCGATTATTTCGGCAGAATTTGAAGCTATATCACTTATATCGCAAGTATTTGAAGCTAAATCATCTGTTTCCCGTGAATCTGAAGCCAAACCTTCTACATCGCATTGATTTGAAACTACATCATGTGTTTCGCATGGATTTGAAGCTAACTCGATTATTTCGCCAGCATTTGATGCCAGACAACTTATATCGCAAGTATTTGAAGTTAAATCGCTTGCTACACATGGATATGAAGTTAAACCTTCAACATCGCATTGATTTGAAGCTACATCACTGGTTTCGCATGGAGTTGTAGCTAACTCGATTATTTCGCCAGAATTTGAAGATATATCACTTATATCGCAAGTATTTGAAGCTAAATCATTTGTTTCCCGTGGTTCTGATGCCAAACCTTCTACATCGCATTGATTTGAGGTTACATCATGTGTTTCGCATGGATTTGAAGCTAACTCGTTTATTTCGCCATAATTTGAAATTATATCACTTATATCGCAAGTATTTGAAGCTAAATAATTTGTTTCGCATTGATTTGATGCTAAACCTTCTACATGGCATTGATTTGAAGCTATATCATGTGTTCCGCATGGATTTGAAGCTAAATTGTTTATTTCGTCTGCATTTGAAGCTATATCACTTATATCGCAAGTATTTGAAGCTAAATGATTTATTTCGCATGGATTTGATTCTAAACCTTCTACATCGCATTGATTTGAAGCTACATCACGTGTTTCGCATGGATTTGGAGCTAACTCGTTTATTTCGCCTGCATTTGAAGCTATATCACTTATATCGCAAGTATTTGAAACTAAATCATTTGTTTCCCGTGGATCTGAAGCCAAACCTTCTACATCGCATTGATTTGAAGTTACATCATATGTTTCGCATGTATTTGAAGCTAACTCGATTATTTTGCCAGCATTTGAAACTATATCACTTATATCGCAAGTATTTGAAGCTATATCACTTATATCGCAAGTATTTGAAACTAAATCGTTTGTTTCGCATGAATTTGAAGCTAAACCATGTGTTTCGCATGAATTTGAATCTAAATTATGTGATTCGCATGGATTTGATGCTAAAGCGTTTGTTTCGCCTGCATTTGAAGCTATATCACTTAAATCACAAGTATTTGAATCAAAATCATTTGTTTGACATGGATTTGAAACTAATCCTTCTACATCGCTTTTATTTGAACCTCCATCACGTGTTTCGCATGCATTTCAAGCTAACTCGGTTATTTCGCCAGCATGTGAAGCTATATCATTTATATCGCAAGTATTTGAAGCTAAATCATTTCTTTCCCGTGGATCTGAAGCCAATCCTTCTACATCGCATTGATTTGAAGTTACATCATATGTTTCGCATGTATTTGAAGCTAACTCGATTATTTCGCCAGCGTTTCAAACTATATCACTTATATCGCAAGTATTTGAAGCTAAATCATTTGATTCGCTGGATTTGTAGCTAAACCTTCTACATAGCATTGATTTGAAGCTATATCATGTGATTCGCATGGATTTGAAGCTAACTCGATTATTTCGCCAGCATTTGATCCTAGACAACTTATATCGCAAGTATTTGAAGTTAAATCTCTTGCTACACATGGATATGAAGTTAAACCTTCAACATCGCATTGATTTGAAGCTACATCATTGGTTTCGCATGGAGTTGAAGCTAACTCGATTATTTCGCCAGAATTTGAAGCTATATCACTTATATCGCAAGTATTTGAAGCTAAATCATTTGTTTCCCGTGGATCTGAAGCCAAACCTTCTACATCGCATTGATTAGAAGTTACATCATGTGTTTCGCATGGATTTGAAGCTAACTCGATTATTTCGCCATAATTTGAAACTATATCACTTATAACGCAAGTATTTGAAGCTAAATAATTTGTTTCGCATGGATTTGAAGCTAAACCTTCAACATCGCATTGATTTGAAGCTACATCATGTGTTTCGCATGGATTTGAAGCTAACTCGTTTATTTCGCCAGCATTTGAAGCTATATAACTTACATTGCAAGTATTTGAAGCTAAATCATTTGTTTCGCATGGATTTGCATCTAAACCAGCTACATCGCATTGATTTGAAGCTACATCATGTGTTTCGCATGGATTTGAAGCTAACTCGATTATTTCGTCAGCATTTGATGCTATACAACTTATATCGCATGTATTTGAAGTTAAATCGCTTGGTACACATGGACTTGATGTAAAACCTTCAACATCGCATTGATTTGAAGCTAAATCATTGGTTTCGCATGGAGTTGAAGCTAACTCTGTTATTTCGCCAGCATTTGAAACTTTATCACTTATATCGCAAGTATTTGAAGCTAAATGATTTGTTTCGCGCGGATTTGAAGCTAAACCTTCAACATCACATTGATTTGAAGCTACATCATGTGTTTCGCATGGATTTGAAGCAAACTCGTTCGTTTCGCCGGCATTTGAAGCAATATCACTTACATCGCAAGTATTTGAAGCTAAATCATTTGTTTCGCGTGGATCTGATGCCAAACCTTCTACATCGCATTGATTTGAAGTTACATCATGTGTTTCGCATGGATTTGAAGCTAACTCGTTTATTTCGCCATAATTTGAAATTATATCACTTATATCGCAAGTATTTGAAGCTACATAATTTGTTTCGCATGGATTTGATGCTAAACCTTCTACATGGCATTGATTTGAAGCTATATCATGTGTTCCGCTTGTATTTGAAGCTAAATCGTTTATTTCACCTGCATTTGAAGCTATATCACTTATATCGCAAGTATTTGAAGCTAAATGATTTATTTCGCATGGATTTGATTCTAAACCTTCTACATCGCATTGATTTGAAGCTACATCACGTGTTTCGCATGGATTTGGAGCTAACTCGTTTATTTCGCCAGCATTTGAAGCTATATCACTTATATCGCAAGTATTTGAAACTAAATCATTTGTTTCCTGTGGATCTGAAGCCAAACCTACTACATCGCATTGGTTTGAAGTTACATCATATGTTTCGCATGTATTTGAAGCTAACTCGATTATTTTGCCAGCATTTGAAACTATATCACTTATATCGCAAGTATTTGAAGCTATATCACTTATATCGCAAGTATTTGAAACTAAATCGTTTGTTTCGCATGGATTTGAAGCTAAACCTTCTACATCGCATTGATTTGAAGCTACATCATGTGTTTCGGATGGATTTGAAGCTAACTCGTTTATTTCGCCAGCATTTGAAGCTATATCACTTATATCGCAAGTATTTTAAGCTAAATCGTTTGTTTCGCATGGATTTGATTCTAAACCTTCTACATCGCATTGATTTGAAGCTACATCATGTGTTTCGCATGGATTTGAAACTAACTCGTTTATTTCGCCAGCATTTGAAGCTATATCACTTATATCGCAAGTATTTGAAACTAAATCATTTGTTTCCCGTGGATCTGAAGCCAAACCTTCTACATCGCATTGATTTGAAGTTACATCATATGTTTCGCATGTATTTGAAGGTAACTCGTTTATTTCGCAAGCATTTGAAGCTGTATCACTTATATCGCAAGTATTTGAAGCTAAATCATTTGTTTCGAATGGTGTTGAAGCTAAACCTTATACATCGCATTGAATTGAGGCAACATCATGTGTTTCGCATGGATTTGAAGCTAATCTTTCTACATCGCATTGATTTGAAGCTACATCATGTATTTCGCATGGATTTGAAGCCAACTCGTTGGCTTCGCCTGCATTTGAAACTATATTACTTACGTCGCAAGTATTTGAAGCTAAATAATTTGTTTCGCATGGATTTGATGCTAAACCTTATACATATGAAGCTACATCATGTGTTTCGCGTGGATTTGAAGCTAACACGATTATTTCGCCAGCATTTCAAACTATATCACTTATATCGCAAGTATTTGAAGCTACATCATGTGTTTCGCATGGATTTGAAGCTAACTCGATTATTTCGTCAGCATGTGAAGCTATATCATTTATATCGCAAGTATTTGAAGCTAAATCATTTCTTTCCCGTGGATCTGAAGCCAAACCTTCTACATCGCATTGATTTGAAGTTACATCATATGTTTCGAATGTATTTGAAGCTAACTCGATTATTTCGCCAGCATTTGAAACTATATTACTTATATCGCAAGTATTTGAAGCTAAATCTCTTGCTACACATGGATATGAAGTTAAACCTTCAACATCGCATTGATTTGAAGCTACATCGTTGGTTTCGCATGGAGTTGAAGCTAACTCGATTATTTCGCCAGAATTTGAAGATATATCACTCATATCGCAAGTATTTGAAGCTAAATCATTTGTTTCCCGTGGATCTGAAGCCAAACCTTCTACATCGCATTGATTTGAAGTTACATCATGTGTTTCGCATGGATTTGAAGCTAAACCATCTACATCGCATTGATTTGAAGCTACATCATGTGTTTCGCATGGATTTGAAGGTAACTCGTTTATTTCGCCAGCATTTGAAGCTATATCACTTATATCGCAAGTATTTGAAGCCAAATCATTTGTTTCGCATGGATTTGAAGCTAAACCTTCTACATCCTATTGATTTGAAGCTAAATCATTTGTTTCGCATGGATTTGAATCTAAACCAGCTACATCGCATTGATTTGAAACTACATCATGTGTTTCGCATGGATTTGAAGCTAACTCGATTATTTCGCCAGCATTTGATGCCAGACAAATTATATCGCAAGTATTTGAAGTTAAATCGCTTGCTACACATGGATATGAAGTTAAACCTTCAACATCGCATTGATTTGAAGCTACATCATTGGTTTCGCATGGAGTTGTAGCTAACTCGATTATTTCGCCAGAATTTGAAGATATATCACTTATATCGCAAGTATTTGAAGCTAAATTATTTGTTTCCCGTTGATCTGAAGCCAAACCTTCTACATCGCATTGATTTGAGGTTACATCATGTGTTTCGCATGGATTTGAAGCTAACTCGTTTATTTCGCCATAATTTGAAACTATGTCACTTATATCGCAAGTATTTGAAGCTAAATCATTTGTTTCGCTTGGATTTGAAGCTAAACCTTATACATCGCATTGATTTGAAGCTGCACCATGTGTTTCGAATGGATTTGAAGCTAACTCGTTTGTTTGACACGTATTTGAAGCTAAATCATTTGTTTCGCTTGGATTTGAAGCAAAACCTTCTACATCGCATTGATTTGAAGCTACATCATGTGCTTCGCTTGGATTTGAAGCTAACTCGATTATTTCGCCAGAATTTGAAGCTATATCACTTATATCGCAAGTATTTGAAGCTAAATCATTTGTTTCCCGTGGATCTGAAGCCAAACCTTCTACATCGCATTGATTAGAAGTTACATCATGTGTTTCGCAAGGATTTGAAGCTAACTCGATTATTTCGCCATAATTTGAAACTGTATCACTTATATCGCAAGTATTTGAAGCTAAATAATTTGTTTCGCATGGATTTGAAGCTAAACTTTCTACACCGCATTGATTTGAAGCTACATCATGTGTTTCGCATGGATTTGAAGATAAATCTTTTATTTCGCCAGCATTTGAAGCTATATCACTTATATCGCAAGTATTTGAAGCTAAATCATTTGTTTCGCATGGGTTTGATTCTAAACCATCTACATCGCATTGATTTGAAGTTACATCATATGTTTCGCATGGATTTGATGCTAACTCGATTATTTCGCCAGCATTTGAATCTATATCACTTATATCGCAAGTATTTGAAGCTAAATCATTTGATTCGCATGGATTTGAAGCTAAACCTTCTAGATCGCATTGATTTGAAACTACATCATGTGTTTCGCATGGATTTGAAGCTATCTCGATTATTTCGCCAGCATTTGATGCTAGACAACTTATATCGCATGTATTTGAAGTTAAATCGCTTGCTACACATGGATATGAAGTTAAACCTTCAACATCGCATTAATTTGAAGCTACATCACTGGTTTCGCATGGAGTTGTAGCTAACTCGATTATTTCGCCAGAATTTGAAGATATATATGACTTATATCGCAAGTATTTGAAGCTAAATCATTTGTTTCCCGTGGATCTGAAGACAAACCTTCTACATCGCATTGATTTGAAGCTACATCATATGTTTCGCATGGATTTGAAGCTAACTCGATTATTTCGCCAGCATTTGAAACTATATCACTTATATCGCAAGTATTTGAAACTAAATCATTTGTTTCGCATGAATTTCAAGCTAAACCATGTGTTTCGCATGAATGTGAAGCTAAATTATGTGATTCACATGGATTTGAGGTTCAAGCGTTTGTTTTGCCTGCACTTGAAGCTATATCAATTAAATCACAAGTATTTGAAGCTACATCATGTGTTTCGCATGGATTTGAAGCTAACTCGATTATTTCGCCAGCATTTGACACTATATCACTTATATCGCAAGTATTTGAAGCTAAATCATTTGTTTCCCGTGGATCTGAAGCCAAACCTTCTACATCGCATTGATTAGAAGTTACATCATGTGTTTCGCATGGATTTGAAGTTAAACCATCTACATCGCATTGATTTGAATCTACATCATGTGTTTCGCATGGATTTGAAGGTAACTCGTTTATTTCGCCAGCATTTGAAGCTATATCACATATAACGCAAGTGTTTGAAGCTAAATCATTTGTTTCGCATGGAGTTGAAGCTAAACCTTATACATCGCATTAATTTGAAGCAACATCATGTGTTTCGCATGGATTTGAAGCTAACTCGATTATTTCTCCAGTATTTGAAGCTATATTACTTATATCGCAAGTATTTGAAGCCAAATCATTTGTTTCGCATGGATTTGAAGCTAAACCTTCTACATCCTACTGATTTGAAGCTAAATCATTTGTTTCGCATGGATTTGAAGGTAACTCGTTTATTTCGCCAGCATTTGAAGCTATATCACATATAACGCAAGTGTTTGAAGCTAAATCATTTGTTTCGCATGGAGTTGAAGCTAAACCTTATACATCGCATTAATTTGAAGCAACATCATGTGTTTCGCATGGATTTGAAGCTAACTCGATTATTTCTCCAGTATTTGAAGCTATATTACTTATATCGCAAGTATTTGAAGATAAATCATTTGCTTCGCTCGGATTTGAAGCTAAACCTTCTACATCGCATTGATTTGAAGCTACATCATGTGCTTCGCTTGGATTTGAAGCTAACTCGATTATTTCGCCAGCATTTGATGCTATACAACTTATATCGCATGTATTTGAAGTTAAATCGCTTGGTACACATGGACTTGATGTAAAACCTTCAACATCGCATTGATTTGAAGCTAAATCATTGGTTTCGCATGGATTTGAAACTAACTCGTTTATTTCGCCAGCATTTGAAGCTATATAATTTACATCGCAAGTATTTGAAGCTAAATCATTTATTTCGCATGGATTTGAATCTAAACCAGCTACATCGCATTGATTTGAAACTACATCACGTGTTTCGCATGGATTTGAAGCTAACTCGATTATTTCGCCAGCATTTGATGCTAGACAACTTATATCGCAAGTATTTGAAGTTAAATCGCTTGCTACACATGGATATGAAGTTAAACCTTCAACATCGCATTGATTTGAAGCTACATCACTGGTTTCGCATGGAGTTGTAGCTAACTCGATTATTTCGCCAGAATTTGAAGATATATCACTTATATCGCAAGTATTTGAAGCTAAATCATTTGTTTCCCGTGGTTCTGATGCCAAACCTTCTACATCGCATTGATTTGAGGTTACATCATGTGTTTCGCATGGATTTGAAGCTAACTCGTTTATTTCGCCATAATTTGAAATTATATCACTTATATCGCAAGTATTTGAAGCTAAATAATTTGTTTCGCATTGATTTGATGCTAAACCTTCTACATGGCATTGATTTGAAGCTTTATCATGTGTTCCGCATGGATTTGAAGCTAAATTGTTTATTTCGCCTGCATTTGAAGCTATATCACTTATATCGCAAGTATTTGAAACTAAATCATTTGTTTCCCGTGGATCTGAAGCCAAACCTTCTACATCGCATTGATTTGAAGTTACATCATATGTTTCGCATGTATTTGAAGCTAACTCGATTATTTTGCCAGCATTTGAAACTATATCACTTATATCGCAAGTATTTGAAGCTATATCACTTATATCGCAAGTATTTGAAACTAAATCGTTTGTTTCGCATGAATTTGAAGCTAAACCATGTGTTTCGCATGAATTTGAATCTAAATTATGTGATTCGCATGGATTTGATGCTAAAGCGTTTGTTTCGCCTGCATTTGAAGCTATATCACTTAAATCACAAGTATTTGAATCAAAATCATTTGTTTGACATGGATTTGAAACTAATCCTTCTACATCGCTTTTATTTGAACCTACATCACGTG